>NC_137971.1:66936038-67158538 GCF_963924665.1 Micromys minutus | reverse complement strand
CTGTAGGTATTCATCTGGGAGAATCAATTTCCTTTTTTTATTTTTTTCCCTCCTGAATGTATTAGCCAGTTATATGAACTCACTCAAGTAAACCCAAGCATATTGGATGCACTGAAGGAAAAAGTGAATTTAGATACAATATGTCAGAGAAATCAGACACCATCCTTCTTAGCATCCTGGATCTCTGGGTTGAAAGAGACCATAAAAGTCAATTCATTCAAACCTTCCCCTTCACGGGGAATGCCTGGATCGCCTCCATGATACTCTCGGATACAGACTGAGCGTCTGCTCTGGCTCCAGGAAGGCCTCTCTGTCACAGGCGGCTCTGATCCAGGACAGTCTGGGCAGCATGTGGTACAGAGGCTAGGGCCCAGGCCTTGCAGCAGACTCTAGGTTTTACAAACCAGCTGACCTTGATTGAGGACTAAGTTCCTTTGTGTTATAGTTTCTTCTTCATCACCAAAATGAGGATAAGTGTAGGTTTCCTAGGAGGCCTGAATGAGTTACTCTGTGGGGCTGCTGAGGAAGTCCAGTGGTGAAGGTCTCTCTGTCTCTATCTTTCTCTCTCCCACTCCCACTCCTACTCCCCACCCCCTGTCCTCCCTCTTCCCCTCCTTCAGTCTTCCCCTCCCCTCTCCCCTCCTCTTCTCCTCCCCCTTCTCTCCCCTTCCCCCCTCTCTGTGTGTGTATATACACATACTTAGAACACACAGTACTTAAAACAATGTTTTGGCTACACTAGTTAAATGGCATAATTTAAAAATTATTTAGCCTTTCCTTTTTCATTCTGATTTTGTTGTTTTTGGATCAAGACCAGCTTGATTTTTACAAATCCAATTCCAATTTTAGAAACGTTCCCTGTCTTTCCTTTGTCTTCTTATTCATTAAAATGTAGTGCTTGGATGAAGGTCAACTCTTTTGAAGTGCTTTATGATTTGGAGTTTTCAAAGTTTCATTCTTTTGCCTACTTTGGAGCCCATGCACACCTGTGTCAGGGCCTGTGGGGTCTGGCACTATGGTGACAGGACAGATGGGGGTCTCTGGCTCTATGTAAGGCTAATCTTTATCGTTTTGACATCACTAAATATGCTGTGTGTATTTAAATAGTCCTTAAAATCATGGAAATCTTAACAAGCATCTCAAAGGAAAGACATTCTTGTAGAGTGTCTGAATAGATATATAGATTTGTTGAGCTCATAGCTAAGCTGGTTGAGTGCTTACTTTACATGCACAAAATCCTGCCTGCCATGCCCAGCACTGTGTGTCTCATGCACATTACTGATGCATGTCTGTAATTCCAGCAGTCGGGACATGGAGACAGAGAATCAGAAGTTCAAGGCCATTGTCAGCTGCATATGAAGCTCAACACCAGCCTGGACTACATCAGACCCTGTCTTGAAAAGAAAGGAAGGCAAAGAAAAGTAGGTCTAGTTGTCTTAGACGATTCCAGGGCTTCTCCCCCTCCTCCTCATACCTCCAATATAGAATAGCATAGTAGGGGCTGGAGAGATGGCTCAGCAGTTAAAGGTACTCAGTTCCATGGTGACTCACAGCTGCCCGTAACTCTAGTTCCAGGGAGTCCAGTGCCCTCTTCTGACCTCTATGGACCCTGCACACACATGGTGCACACACATACCTGCAGGCAAACATTTATAAACATAAAAAAATTTAAAGTAAATATTAAAAAATACAGTAGCACAGAATTTACTATGCTCACTTCACATACATCTAAAACCCTCTCTAGGTTATTCTCCCTCATACTCTGACACAGTCCGAAACTATGTCAGTGGTCATCACACCACGTTGCTCGGGGAGTAATGACAAGATAAAGATGGCTGCTCAGAGTCAGTGCAGATGAAACTTTTTCTGAACATTTGCTACCAGTTTGGTTGAATTTGTGGCTGTGGACCCCAAAGATAAACAGTATTGAGTTATTTAAGTATCAGAAATAACAATATCATTTCATAGAGATCTAAATGAGCCTGGGAATTCACTCCCTTTGAAGATCATGCTAATTACTCCTAAGCTGTGCGTACGGGTGGTTCAGGTACTGTTGGTTTAATTTTCTAGAACTGGTAGTCATAGGTAGTTTCAGGTAGATCAGGCTAACTCAAGACAGCCTCAGTGGTGTGCTAAAAATATCTACAGCATCATATAGGCTTCCTGCCTGCTTTGTAAAATTATAAATCACAGGCTTATTTCTACAAGGCTTCCTTTAGCAATCTTATTTTTATTGCACGCATTCCAAAAATTGATAAGGCTAAAGTGTTATTTTGAAAATAATCTTAAGGAGCTGAAGGGGTTTGAAACCCAGTAGGAAGAACAATATCAACCAGCCAGACCTTCCAGAGCTCCCAACTTCCAGAGTCTAAACTACCAACCAAAGAATACACATGGAGTAACCCATAGCTCCGGCCACATATGTAGTAGAGGATGGCCTTATCAGCATCAAAAGGAGGAGAAGCCCTTGGTCCTATGAAGGCTCAATGCCCCAGTGTAGGGAAATTGCAGGATGGAGAGGTGGGAGAGAGTAGATGGGTAGGTGAACACCCTCATAGAGGCATGGGAAGGGGGAATTGGATAGGGGTTTCTAGAGGGAAAACGGGAAAGGGGGTAACGTTTGAAATGTAAATTTTAAAAACTATCCAGAAAAAGAAAAAAGAAAACAGAAAAGACTCTCAACCAGAAGATATGGCTCAGCAGTTGAGGAGAACACTGCTCTTCCAGAGGATCACATGCAGTTTCCAGCACCCATCTAACAACTGTTTGTAACTCTAGTTCCATCGAATCTGATGACCTTTACTGGTCTCCATGGGTACCAACCCCATGTGCATAACCCAAAGTTAAAAATAAAAAAAGAGCCATAACCGTGTCTTCTATCAAAATAAGAGACCTTTCAATAAGCCAGGACCCTTCAATATTGTTCAATTACTGGGAGTACAAACACATTTTGAGCACCTGCTATGTTCACAGTCCCTGGGATTCTAAACATGTCTTCTGGCCAATCATCTGTCTCCTCTTTCTTGGCTGGATATGGGGTGGGGGGTGGAAACAAACCAAAGGCTACTGAGAAGAACCTTGATCAGGTGACAATGAAAAGCAAAAAGAGAGACCATTAACTTTGTGGTGCTTGCAGAACCTGCAGAGTCAAAGGGGGGGTTGTATTAGGAGACATTGCCACAGGCTGCAGTGTGGAGCCCTTTATCAGCACCCTTTGAGACCGGCAGCTGAAAGTCATGTTCTCATGGCTGTTGGGCTAAGCTGCTTCAAATGTGACAGTTCCGCTGGTGGGCTACTGCCTTCCTTGGCCTTTATTAGGGTTACAACATCAAACATATTTCATGTGTAAGCTTGCAAGAGAAGTCAACTACAGCTGTTGATTCCCAGACCCACCTAATAATTCCTGAGTGCTCACCATACACCCAGGGTGTGCGGTGATAGAGGAGGTACCGAAGCATTGCATCACGTAGTAGGCTCATGGAGTACCAAGTCACACACAGTAGGCTCATGGTTTCCAGTGATGAGCGCATATTGGGTACAGTGACTAAAGAAAAATGACAGCATCAGCCAACAGTAACTGAGTTCTCACATGCCCAGGCAAGCACTTTACTTTTTCTTATTCTAAGTGTACCATGTGTTCAGAGGAGCAAGCTAGCCTTTCATCTTGAGAGAGCAGGAGTGATAGCTAAAGAAACAGAAAGCTATTGATCAGTGTCCTGATTATTTCATTTTATTTTATTTTAGTCGATATAAGCTAAAGTCATCTGGGAAGTGAAAAACCTCAATTGAGAAAATGCCTCCATTAGATTGCCCATAGGTGAGTCCTTAGGGCATTTTCTTAATTAATTATTGATGTGCACAGTGCTACCCCTGGAGAGGACCTGCTCCTAGGTGTTATAAGAAAGAAGGCTGAGCAAGTCATAGAGGCAAGCCAATGAGTAACATCCTTCAAGGCTTCATCATGAGCTCCTAAACAGCAAAATCCCATTAGTCAGAGTCCTGGACTGCATGAGAAGGTGAACTGATAGTACCATCCATCTCTCTCTACTTCCTGACTGCAGATGCGATGTTACCAGCTGTCTCCAGCTCCTGCTGTGGTGCTGTCTCTGTCATGATAGACTGTACCCTCATACTGTAAGCCAAAGGAAACTTTCTATCCATAAGTTGCTTCTTTTTTTTTTTTTTTTTTTTTTTTTAAGTATTTTGCTACAATGAGAAAAATAACAGAGACAGATTGCCACTGAGAATTTCTGGCTCTAACTCCCCTCTTCCCTAGAGCAGGAAAGAGGGGACTACAAAGCTGACCTTGTATCTCTGTGGTCAGGTCAGACTGGCTCAGGCCCAGGATCCAGGCTCTGTTCCACAGGAAGAACTGGACCACTGAACAGGTAACTCTGATGGTCTTGGTGGGTCCACTGAACAGGCATCCGAAGAGGGCCAGTTTCTTTCAGCTAGGGGGTAATCTGGACAATGCCAAGTAATGATACCTGGTTTTCCTTTGTGACTTCCTGCTGCTGGTTTGTATGGTTCTTAGGGTTTTCTCTGTGGATGGTTGACCAAGATCCATGTGATAGCCATTGCAAATGAACAGGATGGGCAGAGCATTCTGGCCTCCTGTCTTGCATTGCTTTGTTGGTGCGTAGCCCCCAAGTCACTAATGCCTCTTGAGTGCCCAGGCTGGCATCTGTCCTTAGGCCGTGGTCATGCTCTCACTTAAACAGACATATTACTGACCTAGAGACCAGAGAAAGGGCCCATGTTGCTCTATGTGTAGGCCATAGTAAGAGGAAATCTAATTGCCAAGAGAAATACAGGGTCCCCAGTTTGTGTGCCTTTCTGATTTTGTAGTTCATAGTCTGGGCCCATCCAGCTAGAGACCTTTGGGAGGTGACTTAAATTGTATGCCTCCAATAGCAGCTGCTGAGAGAAAAACTTGAGCTTGCTTTTTTTTTTTTTTTTTTTTTTTTAATATGCAGAGATGTCATTATCCAGCCCTCATTTTGGCATAAGGCCACTGGGGGGCGGGGCATAGGAGCAGCAAACTAGTCAATCATTTGCACCATTGCCTTTAATACTGGCCGTATTTAGTTCATTCATGAAGGCCGGTCTCACACCAGACTGTTCTTTCCACAACTGAAACAGTTGTGTTCAAGCTTCCTTCTGAAATGAGTCGTCTGTCCCCTTCTCAGCTCATCAGGGATTCTGAGTGTTTTTCCCTTAGTTGGGTTGGGAAAAGGAGCCATTCCCTGAGTCCCTCTAGTTCTTTTGGGGATCACCTCCAACTCAGGCACTCCCCAGGTGGCTCCTGTGTCTCCAGATGGATATTTCTGGGCACAGTAGCTTCCCCAGTAGGCACTTCCCTGGGCTCCTGGGTAGCAGTAGAACTTGAAGTCAGAAATTACTATTTGATATCGTGTGTATGTGTGTGTGTGTGTGTGTGTGTGTGTGTGTGTGTGTGTGTATGTGTTTCTTTATGTGTGTCTCTGTGTGTGTGTGTCCTCATCCTTGTAGATGAACAAAGTATGTTGCAGCAAACTGGAAAAAGGAGGGGAGAACCTCCAGGGAAATCTTTGAGCTGAAGCAGGAGGTTGGCCCTGATGAGGGTCTGAGTTTCACCTAAGTCTCCCAGGGATTTCCTCACAGCCTGCCTGGTCTTCAGCTCCTTCTGGGGACTGTAACGCTGCTAGGTGCCGAGTGGCTATAAATCTGGTAACTAGGGATTCATGTGCTAGGCTCTAGCTGTTCCAGATCACACACAGGAAACTCATGGGCTCCTGTTTTGCAGAAGAAATGAAACTGATTGTTTGGTTCCTTACAACCGGGAAGGGAGTGATGCCGGCACATGTATGTTGGTGTGCATGTGCTGTGGGCAGATAGGGTCCTTTTAGAATTCATCTGCTGCAGTCTAACCTTAGTGGGTAGGGTTCAGAGAAGGACTTTTGAGAGGTAGGTGGTCCTGATGGGAATGCTAATACATGGGTTATCCCCTTATAAGAAGGGGCTGGAGAGGAAAGCTAGCTCACTGGAGTTTCTCTCTCTTTCTCTCTCTCTCTCTCTCTCTCTCTCTCTCTCTCTCTCTCTCTCTCTCTCTCTTTCTCTCTCTCTCTCTCTCTCTCTCCCTCTCTCTGAGTCACACACATTCATACTCACATGCACTCTTCACACTCACACACGTTCATATACAGACACAGATATACTCAGACACACTCACATATACACTCTTATAGACACACATTAACAGACACATTCTTTCTCACATTGTCATATGCAGATACTTATACACACTCACTAACACACATCTGAGGACACAGGAAGAAGGCAGTCACCTGAAAACAAGGAAACAAGCCCTTGCTAGGCATCAGTTTTCTATCCTCCAGGTCTGTGAGCACTTTCTGGTTTCATAAACATCCAGTCTATGGTACATTTGTCTCAGCTACCTGGACTGACGGATGTACTTGTCTCTCTCTCTGCTGTCTTACCAGCCCCTCAGTTTTGTTCTTCTGCCACTATCTCTCCCTCTTTGCTTTCATGGAGGCCGACTCTGGTGGACTCCTACTGTGCTCAGCACACCTTTGTGCAAACTGAAACCAAGGAGGCTAAGGAGGTCATGGAGGCCTTCATCTGCCTGACTCCCCTCCACGAAGGCTCCCCAGGTGTTTTTTAGGGGGGGTCTCCCTTTCAGAGAGTCAAGTTAACTCAGGCCTCTAATACTCCTTAGCACTGTGTCTCCTTCCCACATCCCTGGAGGCAAGCACCAGGCAGTCCGGTTCTCTTTCCTTATCTAAACCTCTAGGGCTCTGTGTGCTTATCTTGAGTGAACATCAGCCAGTGAAAGAAGAGAGAGCGCTTCTGTCGAAAAGCCTTCAACTGGTTGACCAGACAAACCTTCTGCTTTGTGTGGTGTTGGCTAGAAAGGCCGATGTCCAGAGTGGTCACACTTCCATGGTTATGAGTTCTGAGCTGCCAACCAGACACATTAGATTGTTCTCAGTGACTGGGTTCAACCACAGTATGGTGGCTGGCTCCAAGAGGAAACAAACCAACTAACAAAGACACTTTCTGACCACTCCAAAGTCTCACAACAACCCCTCTCTCCTGCTTCATCTAGAAGACATATCCAGACCCAAGAAGATGAGTACTAGTGGGGGGGCACAGAAAATACTTGCAAAAGATCATTTAGAAGGGGGCACATCCTTGCTTTGGAAATGTCATTTACTACAGCTTTCCTTCTGCCTGGAGAAATTTATGAGTCTGGCAAAGGCAAAACAGATACCCACTTCCTCCCTCAAATGTTTCCTCCCATCGTGCACTACGCTCTGGCTAGGGTTCAGTTCTTTTCTTCTTATTAATGAGGCTCTGGCTGGCACTCCTCCCAACAGGGTCATGTTGGTCCAAAAGACTTGCACAATAATCTGCATGGAGACCACGATTAGGTAACTGTGAGAGACTGGTGCTCATAGGGCAAGGCAGAGCATGTGATGCCATGAACGTTCCTACTCCTGTGACCATGCAGATAAATGCAAGGTAATAAGAGGGTCACCTTCATGTCTCTCATGCTGATTTGGTAACCATGTCCCGTGTGAATTTAAAATACAAACCTTACGTCACATTTTCTGTGGCGATGTGCTCTAAAATGGCTTTGTAAAACCTCACCAATGACTTGTGGGTTATTTAACACAATGGGAAACACACAATCTTTATCTTATTTAAATTTAGTGTCATACATAATATGGATATTATGGCTAATTTTCATGGCCAATGGGTCAGCAAGTCATCTCTTTTATTCTTAAAAAAAAAATCATGCAGAAGACATCTATCCCCAGGGTGCAATTGGTATCAAGTTATCTACATAGTAAAAGCCAGAGTTCCCACTGTTCAGGCTTGGAAGACTGTCATCATTCCTTCCAGAATAGGAAGGTTACCCTAATACGCTTATTTAACATGTCAGATCTGTGTCCACCATATTGATTTTCTCAGTAAATGGGACTTGAGTTCTGGAGGTGACCCCAGATCACACTAAACTACCCAAAGAGATCCAAGGATTTAGGAAGGACCAGGACTTGGTCACAGTCCTGTGGTGATGTCATGGCAGAGCCAGGACCTCTCTGGCTCTTGTAGTCCTGGATACTCTCGATTCAGCCTGGGCACTGGCTGTGCTCCAGGTACTATTCCAGACATAAGAGCCAAAGGGAACATCTATGTTCTGTGTCCGGGACAGTGTTTGGTCCCTGTCAGTACCACTCAGAGAAGAACGGCTGTGCTCCCAGCTTTGTGGAGGCTGAACTTACTTAGGTGTCTCCCTGAAGGAACCAGTGTGCATAGTGCCTCTCTCAAGTCCTCAAGGGATGCCTGCATCTGGCTAGGGCTCAAGTGTGGCTGGCTGATTCCATGAAGGTTAGCCACGCACAGTGGGACATATTCTGTGATACTGACTGCAGCCTTGGTGAACTAGGGCCCTTGCCAAGTGAACTAACATCTACTTCAGCGCCTTGAGAGAGCTGGAAATCAAAATCAATATGTGTAAAATTAGGCTGTCGAGTAAACCCTGAGCCACAAATAATTGCAGTCTGAGTCTGGGCTACTGTGATTGTCCCAGACAGTTCCCAGCAGCAGCCACTGTCCCCAGTGCAGAGTCTGAATTCTCAGCTGCCTCCATGGTACCACTTCCTAGCTTCCAAAGTGACGCTACAGGCCATTCCTCAGGAGTTAATTTCTTATCCTTCCCCATCCCCCAACTTGGTGCTTAGCATAGACCCATTTATGTTGTGCCATTTTGGAGAGAACACCATAATAATTGTGTCTTAGAAATTGGAACAAGAAAACAGCAGATGCAAGTGAAGTGAATATTGAGTTTTAAACTTGTCTGGCTGTGATTTGTGGCCATGTCATGGCAAATATTTTTCAATGTCACTGCCTTAGCCAGTGCTGTCACTAAGGCAGTCAGCTGGGGAATAGAGGGCCCAGCACTCTGATCTCAATATTAATGGGAGCTGTTGAAAGTAGCGAAGGTGATAAAGTATTGTTTAGTTATTGGTGCCATACTTTGGCTGCAGGACATTATTATAAACCGTGGCCTGTTTTTGTCAGATTTCAATCACGGCTTCGATAACAGGTTTAGAAACTTGTGGTGCAGGAGCACACATAACACAGATTTCTTCCACCCCCTTAAACCAAAGGAGTTTAGACTGCAATCTCCTAGGGAGGGGAGGTGCTGAAATTTGGATTTTACCTTGTTATTTTATTTTATTTTAGTTTTTTGCTCTACCCACTCTCGGGTGAAGTGACATCCCCTGCTTGCATCCCAGCTGGTCATACGTGGCTCTGCGGAGCTGGGAAATTGAGATAATCTTTTCCCCTGTTTTCTCTGTGGGAAGAGTCCTGCAAGGCTTGAGGTATATTTGGCAAGTGCTGTCTTCAGTCACTCCCTGAGCGAGACCAGGAAGAGAGAGTTATGCAAAGTGTGTCATACTTTAAAAACTAATATCCTGTTTTACAAAATTGCATTTCATTCAGGAAATAACAGGAATCCCCAGGTTGGCCCCAACCCCAGGAAGGTGAAGGAACGCATGGTCAGGAGCGTGGTCAGGAGCGGCCCCATCATTACCCAGTGCCTGGGTTTAAACTTATAATTAAAATAACCTTTAAAATTCAATTTTTATAGATGGAGGAGATAACTTGATTTGAAACCCTTCAATGCACACATTTTATGTAGCGCTCACCCAAATTCAATGGTATCATAGAAAAACGGGAACATAAAACTGGTTGATGAGAGTTTATATAGCTTTTAAATATCAAGCTGTCAGGTTTGTGCAGAAATATTATAATTGGACAAGAGTAAAGAAAGCATTCTATTAGCATGGAGGGGTTTGAGGTTTGAGTGAATTCAGACCAAGCAATAACCCCCTTAAAAGAAAAAAAAGAAAAGCAAAACAAAAACCCCTGAGGTCCAAACACAGCGAGACCTCCCTTTCAGGGGAGATCCGCTTGATAAAACGGACACAACCCCAATAAAACACGGACAATAGGAAAGAGCAAATAGAAATCACAGTAAGCAGTGGCAATATTGCCTGAATTGAAACAAAAATTAGGTATAATAGCCTCCACGAGTTTTAATATGGTCCCCAATCAGATCACAATATGAAGCGTATCATGGTGGCTCTAAACACTGCTTATCCGCTTTGCCATCTGCCTGCCTGCTAGACGACTTGCATTATTTGAGCTTTGTGAGGTTTTTCTTTTTTTTTTTCTTTTTTTTAAAAAAAAAAACTCATAAATATTTAATGTCCATGACAGAAGCTGGGGGTAGGGGATGGGAAGGGTATGTGGAGGAACAGGGAGGCTTTCCTGCGTCATGGGCCCCACGATTGTTTGCAGCTAGAACTTGGTGAATGCTGAATGCTGTGAGGCTCTGGGCCCAGGAAAATTCTCTTTCACCTCAACCCAGAGGCCACAGCCAGCAATTTGGGAGATGTTCTGGTCTCAGTGGAGAGCACAGAATCAGAGTCACCAGGAAGGTACGTACACCTTAACAGAGCTAATCCCACGTGACTTCTTCCATGTGTCTCAGAGCACAGGGGCCACCAAGAAAACAAAGGCAACAGAGGCCAACCATCCAGGCACTGATGCTGTTCTGAATGTCCAAATCCAGTGGGAATAATTGTCATCACCTCTTGTTAACTTTTCTAGTAGTCAACTACCTCACACCTATTTCCTTTTCTTAATTTAAAAATTGCATTTAATTATTTATTTGTGTGTGTGTGGGGGGTGTGTTCACACTTGTGCCATGAAATATTTATGGAGGTCAGAGGGCAACTTGTGGAAGTTGGTTCTTTCCTTTTACCATGTGGATCCCGGGGATCAGACTTAGGTTGTAAGGTTGTAGGCTTGGTGGTACCTTCACCTTCACCCACCAATGAGAGAGTTGAGTCATCTCACTGGCCCAGCTACTTGGCAATTCCCTGGGGGCCCTTGATGGGTTATCTGCATGAGCCTCAGATGTTGGCTTCTATAGCCAGTGAGATTCTTTAGGAATCCTTGAAACCTTCTCTGTTGTTTTACAAACTTGTAATCTCTCCAAGATAGAGGCTGTGTGCACTGAGCAAGAGTATGCCCTCTGGCTGAGTCTGGGAACCCACAGTGATGATAGGAGGGGTGAGACTCAGGGAGAGGCACGGTCAGGCCAGTGTCTGGGGTACAGCTATAGGAGCAGCATGGCAGTCCTGTGTGAACAACGGTGCTTGACTCTTGTGGCTGGACTAGGAACGGCTCCTGGAGCCTTGTGACCCCTGAGGGGCACATAGCACAGTTGACTCTCCTGGATTTTAGTACCACCCTGCTACTGAGTGAGTGACCGTGGGCAAACCACCTGGGGTTGCATGAGAGGTCCGGCAGGGACTGGGCACAGTGCAGGCTCCAGGTCTATGGCCATCAAAGTTGCTTTTAGTATATGAAGCCTGCAGCCCCATCTTTTTCCTACTGAGCTAGGCATGGCCTCCAGGTTCCAACTGGAGGTCTTTCCGAATCTAACTTAATAGACCATCCTTGTTGTTTTCTGAACATGTCCTAGCACACCCCTCCTCATAATGGGCTTTCTGCCTGAAGCACCTTCTCATCCCTGCAACCATGAGCATGTATGCGTATAAGCTGTAAGCTAGGCTGCCCCACAGTGGTAAGAAGCTTCTTGAAGGGAGGCAAAAAAGGCACACAAAAGACTTACCTTTGCCTACAAAGCTACGCTGCTTTGTAGGATGCCGGGTAGTGTAGGCAGGATGGACACACAGCAACTAGATAGATGTGTTTCCTGTGGCTTAGGGTCAGAGAAGTGTTGGTACATGAATGTTGAATATGCTGGTCAACTCCAGTAGTGTGAGGGGCCAAGGTTATAAATAGTCCAGGATGTCTAGGAAAATCCTGCTTAACTGGGGAGAGCCATGATATTACTGGAGAATGATTCAGAGTCAGGGAAGGGACTAGGGTCAGGGAGAACTAAGAAGAAAGATAAGAGATGGAGGGGAGGGGGAGTCCTAGAAGGCAAAGAAAACAGTGAGTGGAGAAGGAGAGAGGGAAGGAAGGGACAAGGAGGGAAGGCCCAGAGACATAGATGGAGAAAGACACAGGGAGAAGAGGGAGAGATGGAGGGAGGGAGGAAGGAAGCAAAGGAAGGAAGAATGGATAGGAAACAATGAGGAAGGGAGAGATAGGAAGAGGACCTATTTAGACAGCCAGGCAGGCGGTGCCCTTGAGAGCAGGCTCTTCTACAGTGTCCCTTTCATGCCAGGGATTGTAAGGTACAATCAGTTTAAGCATTCCCATGTATCATACATTCAGTGTTTCCAAAAAAGATAGGAAGTCTTTCCTCCTGATGCTTCAAGATCACTTGACATGACCAAGTGCTGGTTACAATCACCCAGTTAGTTTCCTAAGAGCCATGCAGTTATGAGACTGGGACAAGGAAACAGGGGAGATGGATGTCTTATCAGGTCATCCTTTAAAGTAAACCAAGAAAAAAGAGGTGTCCCCTGGGTCCAGGTGAGCAATGGAATCACTGAATGGAAGAGAGCAAGGGCCAAGTAAGTGTGGGTGTAGGCTTACCTGTGTATTCACATGTGTGCACATGTTCATGAGTCAGCATTTATATACAGGATATTAAGGTAGAGTGGTACATGGGGTGTGGAGGGAGGTCTCACCTAGCCCTGCTGCTGGCTACCTGTGCCCAGCTCAGCCTAAAGGGGGGCTGCCTGTCCCTTTTTTTCTTACTGCAGAGGTGTTGAGGTGGGAATGTTCTCGGTGATGACCCAAAGGCCTCGTGTATTTGTGTGGAGAGTTTTCCTCATCTCTCATGGTGTGGGTTTATGACTCCTGAGGTCACAGCTTCATAGCATCTCTTGGTACCATGAAAGGCCACTAGTAGTGCTGGCAAACTTTCAGAGGCCCTCGATGTGTGATGAACATAGGTCAACGACTTTCTCCACATGCTATCCTCTCACCCTCTGCCATGAAGATACTCTACTGGAACCTTGGACAGTGCAGCCTGGGATCCTGGACTCTAATTCCAGAAAATTCCCTGGCCCAACATGCAGCTGGGACAGAAGCTTTGGGACCTCCTTGAGCTCGAGTGTCTTTCAGCATTGGACCTAGAGCTCTAGGTAAAGAAAGTCTCACAGAGATGGGGCCAGAGAGCTGTGTGTAGCTACTATACTGAGAGAATGCTCCCTAAAGATGTCACTATGTGGTGCCACCAAGGAGAAAGCTGGTGGCTAGTGGGGTGTATTTATGTGAGGTCTCAGAGCTGGAAGATGTTCCAGAAGAGGAATCAACAGAACTCTTTCCCCTTTCTGGCTTACCATGCCCATCTTCTCAGTGCCCCATCTCCATCATCCCTGTCCCTTGTGGCCAAGTATAAACCAGGCATGACTCTACTTCCCTGAATTTCTTTCCTTGATGATGACAGAAATGGTAGTGCTGAAGAGGAAGCTTGGCTGCATCTGGACTCTGTAGGAAAGTGTGTGATGGTGGATCCTCAAGGTCTTCCACCCATCCCTCACACTCCTTCAGGATTCCACAGACATAAGGCACAACATCTCAGGGATGGCACCAGTATCATGGTGGTTGCCAAGAGATAAATAAGCCAATATCAGTAGTACCCAGTGCTAAGAGCCATCCTGCCTACCAAAGCACACTGTGGATAGTCTGGGCATCTTTTACAGCAATGGAGCAGCCAGGGTAGTTTCCATTGTAAGTGTGACTGTGGACCAGGTGGGGGTGTCAGTGACTTCTGTGTTCTTAGTGGCTGCTGATCTGTTTGCCCCATGTGGCCTCTGTTTGATTGCAGTGCCAGGTTGGGTATGTGATAGCTATTGGTAATTGTTAACTTGCCTACACCTGGAATCAACTAAAATCCAAGTGGCTGGGCATGTCTGTGAAGGATTTTCTTGATCAGATCGTTTGAGATGGGATGACATGTCCTAAATCTGGGCCATACCTTTAGGAGGCAATGCACATAACAGGTCATAGAAAGAGTAAGCTTTTGCATTTTACCTACTTGCCTTCCCCATTGCTGGCAAGTTCATCTATTCTGTTGCTGAGGCATTCCTCTGATACTTTTAGAATCAAACACAGACTGAAGACCAGCAGTCTACCAGGAATTCCCTGGAATTCAGCATTAGACTGGGACTACTGAGTCATTTAGTCTCATGAAAAACTATGGGATTCCTGGCCTTTCCATCAGGAGATAGCCAGACTGTAAACAACTCTACTAATAAACAGCATATATGTTATATATTATACATGTATAATGTACGTATTATATATGACATATATATTTATTTATATCATATATAAAATATACATTATTCATATGTTGTACATACATCAGTATTGTTCCTTTAGAAAACCCAGACTAATACAGGCTGATTCAATGGCATCCACTCCTTCCAGCTGTTTACACCAGACACTGAATACTTCCTCTACACCATGTACTTCATTGGAAGGACAGATATGAGTGTCAGAACCAGAGCAAGAGAAAACATGTGTGACAGAACTTAGAGAAATTTCCATCCACAGGCGGTGACAGACACTGATATCAGACCACGGCCCAAGACAGAAGTAATGGAAGCAAGAGAGATGACGTGCGGTGAGCAGAGAAAGATGAGGAACAGAATGCCGAGGCTTGAAACCACGCCCAGAATCTTTGTCTTTTGTCAGGCCAAGGAATGAAGATGCCCCAGCTTGGACGAGTTAAACTGAGTGTGATCCACACTTCACATGCAGCTGATGCGTCAGTTCATTAGAACACAAAAAATACACCATCAAACAGACAATCAAATTTCATGTAAAATAAGCTTTGGCATTAAAACGGTTGCTGGTGTTTTATGTGTGTGCCTCGGCAGGCAGATATATTTCTTGCTACTATAGCAAGGCTGATTTGTGTGAAGGCTCCCATCACCAAATCACTCCGAAGGCTGGGAGATAAAATGTCGCTTAGGATAATGTAATTGGCCTTAAGGTACAGGAGTTGAATTATTTTCAGTGATTTATAATCTGGAAATTAAAGACTCACTCATTTTCTAATTTAATTCCATCTTCAATGGAAAAATGTTCACTCTGATCTAAATTGTCGAGTAATGCTGCTAATTCAAATGCAGATGTAATTTCGATTCTGGTAGCAGTTTGCAGTGATTGACGGGTCTCCAAAGAATCGTTATGATCCTTGTCTCCCAATCTCACAAATTCCCCAGCAATGTGATAATAACTTCAGCTAAGGAGAAGGGGAAAAATCTCCATTGCCCTGTAGGTCTGGGTGCTCTTTCATAGGATGTGAACTGTGCTCTCTTCAGAGTCCACAACCTTCCTCATTGGGTTTGAGGGTGGTACCCTGAGTCTTCTCTCTGAAATATGAACAGAACAGATCTGGGATAAGCTATCCTGGCTAGTGGCTAATTTTTGTATAATTCATTGGTAAGTCTCTCATCACTGAGAACCCGGCTAATAATGATTAGCCATGATTGCCCAGGCTTTGGCCCCACATGCAGCCTGCCAGCTGTTCATTGCTTAAGCGTGTGGTAATGTGTCTTCATCTAAACAGACCCCAAGAAGCCATGATGGAGGAATGATGAGGTCACTCCCACTGTGTGAGAAATGGAGAGGTCAGAGATGTGGCTGCCAGTATCATCAGTTTGCCTGGCAAGCAGTTGGTGGTCGGGCCCAGCTGGAGCCCTGGTCTCCTGTGCATTTGAGCCCCTATGACTCAGCCAGGAAGTGGTGTGGGGTCCTTCTCAACACAAAACAAACAAATGTATGACTTTAGTCAATGGCTCTTTTGGTTGGGGTAATCAATCAGACTTTGGAAATTGGCAGAATCTATCCAGTCTCTACAACCACATAAAGATTTGGGGCAATTTGGGTAAATTCTTCCATATCTAGGGTGGATAAGGGGCATGGATATAGAGCACGATATTTGATAGAGAGGCTAACCACTTCAACCCACACGCACACCTTCTGGGAACACTTTGTTTGCATCAGGTTTTATAACAGAACTGATTGAGTCATAGCCTCTCTTGGGCTTCAGAGATGTGGGGGTCATGGCTGGATGATTTTTAAGGAAGAGAGAAGATAGCTAGTAACCAAGCTGAGGGAGGAATTAGGAATAATAATAACAATGTCAATGATGGTGATAATGATGATGATAATAAAGCGTCAATGATGGTGATAATGATGATGATGATAAAGCGTCAATGATGGTGATAATGATGATGATGATAAAGCTGTTGCGAACTACTCACTGGTGGCTTGTAGCGTTTTAAAAGTTTTATTCTTGAAGTGCTTAAGCACTTACAAAGACTGCTCACACACCAGTGTCTTTTCTCTCTTCCCATTATGGGACATAGTCTTGGACTACATCTCCCAGAGTTCTTTGATATTAGCTGTGGGCCAACAGTTGAATTTTGACTGGAAAAATATGTCTATGCCTGTTGTTCTCAATCTTCCTAATGTTCCAACCCTTTAATACAGTTCTTCATGTTGTGGTGACCTCCAATAATAATATGTTTTGTTACTTCATAACTGTAAGTTTGCTATTGCTACAGATTGTAACATAAATTCCTATCCTATGTTTTCCTATGGTCTCAGGCAACTCCCGTGAAAGGTTGTTTGTCCTCCAAAAGTCTCTCAAACTACAGACTGAGAACCAGTTGTCTATGAATTACTTCCATGTTGAGTCCATCAAAACATCCTCTGCAAGATCCAGTGCCTTCACTGACTCATCTGGTAAAGAGAAAATTTCTTCTAGTCTCCAAACACCCCATGAAACTTCATCTGAAGTAGAAAAATATTCTCCCTGGATGAAACCACTGAGATTTGGAAGTTTAATCTAGCATTGCTCCATCACAAGCCACACTGGGCACATCAGTACATTGAATACATTTCTTAGACCCCAGTTAATTATAATCAATGCTCCAGTCTGTGCTACCACATCCTTAACCCCCTCACAGGAGCCATGTTACTTGCTGGTCTGACACTATGATCTCAGGCTCACGTTATCTTGGAAGACTAAGCAAAGCATCGAAGGCACAGATGCCCATCTCCCCTTCCGCTCCTGAGAGTAAGTCTTCCTTTAGTGCATTGCTCTATCCAAGCAAAGGACTTTGGCTATTTCTACCTCACTTACCCATCTCTCTGCCTTTTCTCTTATCTTAAGGGGGCAGATTAGTGACACTTTCATCATCATGTTATTTATCTCTTGTCATAACTCTCATCACTAACGACATCGCAGAGATATCAGCAATGCCTAGTTCTTACTGCATCTAAAGGGACAATCAGCCTGCTTCTTGCTGATATCTGCTCTTAGCCCACCCACCAAGAGTCCTTTTCCTTCTGGAGACAGGCTCTGGTGTGTCACATCTAGGGTCTTCCTCTGACAGGTAGTGGTAGACATGATGTGGGTGACTGTCACTGTAATCATGGCTGCCAGTGGTTCAGCACTGGGCAGGAATCCTAGAAGCGTCCTGACCACTGGTTGGCAACAGAAATGATCAGAGTAAACAAACCTCCTGATTGTCTGATGTACCCAATTTCTTTAAGCCATGAGCATAAACAATGGCTCAAGGGCCAGAATTACACAAGTTACAACACAGTAGGTTCCTATTTCCTTTTGTGCCTTTTGTATTTTTTCTTTTAATTTCAACTAGTACTATCTGCTTCCTGGAGAAGACGACACCCCCGGTTTACCTGCTTTGGGTGGCCATCTTGGCACAAGAGTATTCTCTTGAACAACCCTGTTTTCTACTAATAAAGTGATCCCCTTGGTAAATTTTAGCTCTTTAACTTCGAGGGAAACCATAGGGTCTGCTTATTCAGTTCTTTGTGTTTCAACAATAACCAATTACTAAAGACCAACACAAGCCATGTGCTGTAGTAAATAAATGCTAGGCAATAAGGCATCCATTTTCTCCTCTGACCTCTGTCACCAAGGCCATATTGCAGATACCATCTCCTTTTGGCATACACAGGGTGGGGTCAAATTCAAGGTTACATGGCTATGTAATCCACACCAGAGATTGCAAGGAGCAAAGTTAGTTCCACACCCCTCCTGGCATGGTCATTAGGCTGGATCCTAGCCTGGGGACAGAGAGATCTGCATCTGTGTATTCTCCTTCCATTCTTCTTCACTGGCCTTCCTGGTAACACCACCTGCCTGGAGCTTTCTCAGCTCCTTCCTCTCTGAGCTCTAGACTCTAGATTCAACCAACGGACAGTTCCAGGAGACAAAATCAGGAGCCTGATAACAAGGCCCTTGCTGAACACCCCCCTCCCCTGCTTGAAGCTTCATCCTTTATTGGTGGGACCTGCTCAGTTAGGATCAACCTCTCTCTGTAGACCATCTTTGGAGACAGATGCCCACAAAAAAAGAGGGGGGGGGTAGTTCAGGGTTGCCTACTGAAATGAGAGCATAAAAGTTTTCTAGTTTACTTATTAGCACAATGTGTAATTGGATAGAAGGAGAGGGTTTGAAAAATTTGTCTTACCATAATGACTATAATTTTTTAAAGATTGAAAATGAATCTGACTAGAAAATACCATTAAACTACCAAGTTGCTTAAAATTTAAAGGGTAATTCACATATAATGCTTTTATTTAATAGCCCAATTTACAAAACGTCTAAAATTAATGCAGATCTTTTCAGGACAAAATCAGCCGTAACTGCACCAACTAATTTTTGCTCATTTGAACTGAATTATTAATAAGAGAGAAATATACCATATGTTCCCCAAAGAGCTGGCTACATTTATTTGAAATAAAAGCAGTGTGTTTGGTGGAATAGAAGAGGTTTAAATGCTTCCAGAGAAATGGGTTACTTATATACAGATTTAATAGAGTATAAATCAAGCGGCGTAATTAAGGACACAGCTGCTTCGGAACCCAAAGCTGGCAGCTTTGGCTCCTGACATTCCTCCATCACCTGCCAGCCTGCCATCAGCAATTACTTGTTCTCATGGAATAATACCGGCTCATCTATGAGTCTGCAGTCTGCACTGCAGCAATAGGAATTTTACAGTGCGTCGAGATTAACCTTGGTCACATCTATTGACTTCATCTACTTCATGTGGTTTTTTTTTTTAAACCTTATTAAAGACCTACTATGTGTCAGAAAGTCAGCCAGTCTGTGGACAACATGTACCTGGCTGTTTTTACTCTTTTTCTTTATTTCATCTTTTTCTTTTTCCTTCCCCCCTTATCCCTTCCATCTTCCTTCCTTCCCTCCCTTTCTCCCTCCCTCCTTCTATCCCTCCCCCTTTCTTTGTACCTTTCCTCTTTCCCCTCCCTTCTTTCCTTCTTTTTCCTTTCAATTACTTAAATTACCCCCATTCTGCAATCTCAGGAATTCAAGCTCAGCGCATTCTAAAAATTCTATGAGTGGATCAGTGTTGGGCACGCTTTAAGCCTGGTAGAGACTTAGAAGATTCTAGTTTCTGTTTCCTTTCACTTTGGGAGACCAAGAATTTTCATGAGAGCACCTCAAGCAAACTGTTAGGAGGGTTCAGGATGAGCAGTCAGATGAGTATCCCAGACAGAGTGAGCTCAGGTCAGGCTTTCTGCTCTCCAGGGGCTCCCCAGTGTTCTACAGACAAGCTTTTCTCTTCATATGTTGCCTCCAAACTCTTGGGTTTAATTTTGAGATTGCATAGACTCATTCCACCCAAAAGCGGTCAGCATGCCAACAGTCCTGAATGCTGTATTTGGTGCCAATAGGTCCCAGGGGCTCAAAGTGGTTTTCTGGCAGTAGTTGCTGCTGCTGTTGTTTATTTTATAAGTATAAATGTGTTTTTTTTTTTTAAATGTATTATTAGTATGTGTGGTCACACGTGGAGGTCAAAAGCCAACTTTGTGGAGTTGGTCCTTTCTTTCTACCTGTGTGGATTTGGAGGACCATGTCTTCAGGCTTTCCAGGCAAGCTCTTTCCCCACCAAGGCTGTCTTGCCAACCCTGCATGGAGCCTCTGTTTTTCAGAGCAGTGTAGGCCAGCTATTCTCTGAGCTGTAGGCCTCCCACAGCTAAGCCTCTGTGACTTTTATGACCTGTGAGTTTCCTCTAAAGCCCTAGTAGACATGCTACCTGCCAAGTTGGTTGGCTATACTGTTTTGGGGCGAGTGTCCAGCCCCATAGGTAGGACTCAGTCCCCACAGGGAGAAAGAACAAGCTGATGAAGGGAAGAACATGATTTCCAGATAGGTGACTCTTGGCGCCTCTCCTAGCATGCCTCTGCTGACTTTGGAGATAAAACATCAAGAGTGTGCAGTTTACGAGGACATGTCTTTCTCCACCAGGCCTACATGCAGATAGTTTGTTGGATTTCATGAAAAATGTCTATGTGTGTGTGTGTGTGTGTGTGTGTGTGTGTGTGTGTTTTGACAGCAGAAGAATCTGGTCAGAACCCTTCCAAGTACAAGCAACTTAAATTACTTCTAGGAGTGAGGTTTTAACAGAAGCAGTGGTTCAACCTGCAGCCTTCAGATGGAAATTGCAGCTCTGTACATAATAGGTAAGGAACATGTTCAATAATAGTATTTCTTGGACATCAGTGACAGTGGTTTTGGTTTCTTGCCATCTTAGGAGTCAGGAACCACTGTTTTGGGTATGCAGAGACAAGACAGCCTGTCTGAATCATTGTGGCCCAGAGAGAACCTCTGAAGTGTGTGGGGCATTGTAGATTTACAAAGCTTCTCTCTGGGCCTCATTTGTGACCTGGGGCAAGTGGTGTCCCCCCAGGGCTGAGGACCCTGTATCATCTCTTACAGCAGGATGCCAGCTTAGAATTTTCAGTTGTGCTGGGAAGACATTGTTTCCTCACAAGTTGGCTGAGGCCATCGCCAGAAGGCTTCCTTCTCTTTACTACCTCAGCTCTAGGACATGGCAGCCTAACTCTGTAGAGGCTAAGCTAGTCACCAGGATGTGGGTCCTTACAACTTGTTTGAATGAGCCAGCAATCTGTTTGCTAACATGTGGTGATTTCTGTAGCTGATATCATTGGAGCATCAGTAGCTGGTACTTGCAAGTGCGGGGCAGGGGCAGGACTGTCTCTTTTGGTAAATACTGCCCACTAGCTCTTCTAGATTTTGTATTGAAGGTTGAGGATACAAAGGGGACTAGTGGTACAAACCTTCAGTCACAGCTATTTGGGAGGCTGAGGTAGGAGGATTGCAAGTTCAAAGCGACCCTTGGTGATTTATCAAAATCCCGTCTCAAAATGAAAGATGAAGAAAGGGCTGTAGATGTAGCTCATTGGTTGAGTGATTGGTTGATATAAGCAAGGTTCTGTGTTTAATCCACAGTACTGTAACTGTCTTAGTCAGGGCTTTTATTCCTGCACAAAACATCATGACTGAGAAGCAAGTTGGGAAGGAAAGGGTTTATTCAACTTACACTTCCATATTGCTGTTCATCACCAGAGGAAGTGAGGACTGGAACTCAAGCAGGTCAGGAAGCAGGAGCTGATGCAGAGGCCATGGAGGGATGTTACTTACTGGTTTGCTTCCCCTGGCTTGCTCAGCTTGCTTTCTTATAGAACCCAGGTCTACCAGCCCAGGGATGGCACCACCCACAATGGGCTGGGCCCTCCCACCTTGATCACTAGTTGGGAAAACGCCTTACAGCTGGATCTCATGGAGGCATTTCCTCAACTGAGGCTCCTTTCTCTGTGATAATTCTAGCTGTGTCAAATCGACACAAAACCAGCCAGTACAATTGACCCCTTGACACACAAACACAACACTATTAAGCCTCAACCCTTACTTTCTTATTCATCCCCAAGATCTAAATAACCTAAAGAGTCCCACAGTCTTTATAAATTCTTACATATTAAATTTTTAATCCCTTTAAAATATCCAGTCTCTTTTAAAAATCAAAGTCTTTTTACAATTCAAAGTCTCTTAACTGTGGGCTCCACTTCTTCCTTCAAGAGGGAAAGATATCAGGGCACAGCCACAATCAAAAGCAAAATCAATCTCTAACCATCCAATGTCTGGGAATCCACTTACAAACTTCTGGGCTCCTCCAAAGGTTTGGGTCACTTCTCCACCTCTGCCCTTTGCAGCACACACCTTGTCTTTTAGGATCCAATTGCCTGTTCTCCACTGCTACTGCTGCTCTTGGTGGTCATCTCATGGTACTGGCATCTCCAAAACACTACTGTCAGTCCTGAGGCACTAGTTGCAACTGAGGCTGCACCTTCACCAATGGCCTTCCATGGCCTCTCATAGTGCCAAGCCTCAGCTGCTCTCCATAACCCCTTCATTCCTTCAAAACCAGTACCACCTGGGTGACTCTTACACATTATCAAGTCCAGCCACAGCATGAGGTATAACCTTGGCTATCTCTGGAACACAACCAGAAAACAGTTGTGCTCTCAGAAAACAGTTCCCAGATTTCACCTCAAAGATGCTGGTTTCTTCTTAATCACCACTAATTTCTTAGCTCCAGCTGACCAGCATCAACAGTCCCAGTAATGCAAGGGTTTTGCTTTAGTAGTTCTGGTATCTTGTTAATCACAGCTGATTCTTCAGCCCCAGCTAACCAAAACCACAGAATCTTCACAATCAAAGCAGCAACAGCCCTGATAAGAATCTTTAATCTTCCCTCTGAAATTTTACAAACCAGGCCTCCATCTTCTGCTTTGTTCTTAGCATTATCTTCCAAGCTCCTACAGAACATCCCACAGAGCTCTTAACATCCCAATGGCTCTTCTAGCTCAAAGTTCCAAAGTCCTTCCACAGTCCTCCCTAAAACATAGTCAGGTTGTCACAGGAATACCCCATTATACCGGTTCTAATTTCTGTATTAGTCAGGGTTCTCTAGAGTCACAGAACTTATGGGTAGTCTCTATTTAGCAAGGAATTTGTTGGTGACTTACAGTCTGTAGTCCAACTTCCTAACAGTGGTTGGCAGCAGCTGTGAAGTCCAAAGATCTAGCAGATGCTCAGTCCCACAAGGCAAGCAGGCAAAGAAAGCCTTCCCTCTTCCAATGTCCTTATGTAGGTCTCCAGCTGAAGGTGTGTTCCAGATCAAAGGTGTGTACCACCACACCGGATCTGGGACTCACTTTGTCCCAGATGACCTTGAGCTCAGCAATCTCCTTGCCGGAGTGTCCTAAGATTCTCAAGGCCTTGAGGTCTCTATGCCTCAAGATCAGGATCAAAGGTGGGCCTCCCAATTCTGGATTGTGATTCATACCAGATATGGTCAAGTTGACAACCAGAAATAGTCACTACAGTAACTATAAAACAAAACACAATAAACACAAACAAAGGCGGGGCCTCAGCTTTGTAGCAATCAGAACATGGATACAGTCTGGGTTCTATACATCATAGGAAGGTGCCAGAGTGGGCTGTGGGGAACCCCCATTTCACACTCTCATCCCTAATCCTAGGCCAGAAATGAACCAGAGGGCGTGGGAGTGGGCCAACAAAGCATGGTAGGCTTTAGACTAAGCTGTTGGGGGTTCATAGTACCTCACCCCTGGCTTACTGTGTCCAGAATTAATTAGGTGGGCACTAAAGTCCCTTCCATGGTCTCCATGCTGAGGCTTTGGTATCAGCCAATATCTTTCAGTACAAAGAGGACAGAAGGGATACCCTTACCACGACCCTACGGCGCTTTACTAGTGCCACAGGGCAAATAGGGCTACATACCAAGGTTGGAGAAAGATGTGCTTTGTACCCCTTTTCAGTGTCCATAGGTCAGCCTACCCATGTCCATCAACTCTCTAATCCACAGTCCCCTGAGAAGCCCCCATGTCTCCTGTCAGGGCATTTAGGACTAAGTGCCTCCATCTCTGACACCATCCCCGCAAATCCGAGGGAGCTTAACCAGTAGCCACTTTTCCTGGAAGATCATGTCAAGGATCCGGGAAATAGAGGCTTCCCTCTGCCACTAGGAAGTTGCAGGTGTATGGGGCTCACTGGCAGCCTTTTTTTCTTTACTTTAAACCCAATGGGGTGGAAAGAGCATGGTGTGGTATGAGCAGGTAAGTGGAGTGTATGTTTGGAGGTGTGGGAGGGAAGTTAGTGTGTGTGTGTGTGTGTGTGTGTGTGTGTGTGTGTGTGTGTGAGAGAGAGAGAGAGAGAGAGAGAGAGAGAGAGAGACAGAGAGAGAGACAGAGAGAGAGACAGAGAGGTGGGGGGAGGGAGGGAGGGAGGGAGGGAGGGAGGGAGGGAGGGAGAGAGAAGAAGAGAGGGAAGGAGTCCCACTCAGATCCAGAGATGAGCAGCTGCAGCACCACCTGGAGGCCAGTGTCCATGGTTCCATTTTCTCTGCCATCTGCCCTCCAAGACCCAAAGTAGTCAGAGGACATGGACCTGGATAATGGGAGGAGTGAGCTATTAGCCACTCTCAGCTACTCCAGCACCTTATCAGAGTGTTTAAGCCTCTAGTCAGAGCCACAGTTTAAATAGTTAATGATCATTTAACTGCCCAAAGGAGAAGAGGAAGCAATGGATTCCAAATGCAACCTCTCTTTTGACCCATGAACTTTGATCCCACCCCAAAGGTCAGCCAGCAGCCCTCATCCTGCAGCCTGCTTGGTGCTTCATGCTTAATAACCCAATTAATGTCTCCTTTTATAGCCTTATGGTTTAAGGGTCTGTGAAGGAAGAGGGTGGGATGCCTGGGCTGCAGCCTGTGGTTATGGCCCCGTGGTTCTAATGCACGAATTAAATATCTGTCTCTTCTAAAAGTCAGTGTGTGATTTATTGAAGAATTGGTGCAAACAGCCCTTGGGGGGTTGTGCGCCAAATCTGGTTTAAAAGAGTGGCTGCTGGCTATGAGTTTTTGATTTCCTCTATCCTATTAAATGTCATTAGCCCCTTTTCATGTAAAATAAATGTTTGAATCCAGCTCATGAAGGGCATATTTATTCACCTCTTTCCCTTTGCTGCATGCCGACGTTATTTCTCTGTTGATTCTCTGCTCTGGGAGAAGAGAAACTAAACCCTTCCCTTGGAGGCACATAGCTGGGATTCAGGCAATGTGGCGGTCCCCACACTGGCTCCCTGGCCCCCTTGCCCAGAAGCTGTGGTTGTGAATTTCACTCCTAGTAATTCATCTGTAACTCCAGGATAGGAAGGACGCTGCTGTTATTTTATTTGTGATTTGCTGTTATTTATTTGGGGAAGTGGCCTTTCCCTGGAAGGAGGCCAGTATGCAGAAAAACATAAAGGGGGGGGGGTGGATGCAATCCATCCGATAAGCTGGCAGGAAGAAAGCCACTGTCACCAGGAGGCATGCATGTCACCATAAATCAGAACCTTATTAAAACATGCCATCTAAATCTGCAGTGTGAGGGCTTGGATTTTAACTTTTGTTGGCTACCTAACCCTCTCCTGACCTTTTAATGCTGAGAAGAAACCACAGAAGCCCCTTCATTTCAGAGACTACTGTGGGCATGGGGGTGTAGACTCATCTATGACACACGAAATAAAAAGTTGGTGAAATGATGTCTACCATGGCAGGGATTGCCCTGTGGGTAGCAGAGTCCCTCCACCTTGGAGTAATCAAGTTGATTTCACAAGGATATTGGATGTATCTGAGATATGAGTTCATGTAAGGGACCTGGTATTATCTGAGATGGAAGTCCCAATTCCCTCTGTTCTAAGAGCCTAGGACCCAAATAATTTTTATTCACAAAGAAGCTCCTGTAAGTGTGCTTCTCCCAAAGGCTGAGAAGGTGAAATGGCTGGGAACACTTCTCCTAGCCCAGCTGCCAGCATTTCAAGGGATCATACATGCTTGCTTTAGAGACTCTGCCAGTAGACAAGTGTGAAACTGTCCGGCCCCCGTGGCACACGCTACCATTTCTATTCCCCCTCCCCCAATCTCTTCCCTCTTCTTTTCCTTTCTATCAAAGTTGCAGTTGTATACAGTGGTGCTTAGCAAATGTAGACCAAATAAAGGAGTCCTGGTGTGTGCACAGAGAGGAATGAAGTTAGGGTGGGTTAGGGTGATGGGTCCTGAGTCAGGCCTTTTAATATCTTTATTTTCATACAGACCCAAAGAAACAGCTCAAGCCACATGGAGTCCCAGGGCAGTGGTTTGAGGTCACCTCACGTGTGTGGCTGTGGCTAGGAATAAGAAGCAGCTGCTGAGGGCAGTGGGGTGTCCTCTCGTCCCATCAGGATGACTACATTAGTAGATTTTCTCACCGTTGTGACAAAGTGTCTGGCAAAAGCAACCTGGGAAGAAGGAAGGAAGGAGGGAGGGAGGGAAGAAGGGAAGAAGAAAAGACAGAAGGAAGAAAGGAAGGGGAAGGAAGAAAAGTAGGAAGGAAGAAAGGACAAAGGGAGGGAGGGAGGAGGAAAGAGGGAGGTAGGGAAAAGAAGGTATATTCTATTATGGTAGGGACAGGGGCTTGAGGCCAGCAGCTCACCCAGAGAGTAAAGGATGCTGACACTCATTCCATCTCGCTGTTGAACTGGTTGGGCAGTTAGGATGAGCCCACCCATCTCTGTTGACCTAATCTAGAAACTTCCTCACAGGCACACCTGAATGCTCTCATCTTCTAGGTGATTGTGGATCCTGTCAAGTTGACAGTAACCAACGTAGTGACCTTGAAGTCACCTCACCACCTCATTCCTTAGCTTCCCTCCCTGCAGTATCTATGTCACTAGGCTCTTCGGAGAAAGGACCTGTGGACCAGGTGAGGCTCTAACCCCACTGTGACCATCCGCTGGGAAGGAGCTCATCTGGCCTTCTGGGTGGACATTCAGATGTGTGTGTTGGTGTGGCTGAACGTGCAGCTCCTGGATCTGGTGTGGTCTCTCATTCCCATCTTCTTTTCCACATCCTGAGATCCCAGGAGGTACCTGCACTGCATTGCAAGAAGACATCCAGCATGCCCCAGGAACTCCAGTGGATGATCTTCAGGAAAAGCCCATGGAGGTTGTCCTCTATCTGAGGCTAGGAAAGGTGGCAGCAGCTGTGACAGTCCTGACCCAGTGCTCGTGTCTGTGTTTAAGACCACAGAGAACAATTTGTGCAGGTGTGACATTTATAAAATGAGGCGAGGACTCACAGTACAAGATAAAAATCAGCTGGGGTTTCTGGTGAGCTGAGATAGATGCAAAGACGAGGCAGGCAGGCAGTGGAAGGATAACTGTCTACTAAGACAGAGCTTCTTGCTCTCCTGAGAAAGAGGCTTGTATTCAGTCAGTAGGGAAGACAAACTTTCCTAAGCATGGACGTGTCCCAGATGCCCTGGATACACTGAGGAGCCACTCGCACTTATATAGAACTGTACTTGCAAAGCTCTTAGACTAGGCAGCCTGGAATACACAGTGAGGCCATGTCTCAGTAAACAAAATGGGGAGGGCTTCTGGATAAATGGCTCAGCATTTAGGAGTGCTTGCTGCTCTCACAAAGAACCCAAGTTTTGTCTCTAGCGCCATGTTGGATGGTTCACAACTGCCTGCAACTTTAGTCCCATGAGATTCAACACCCTCTTCCAGACTCCATCTGCCATACACTCTGGTGCACAAATCCACACATAGGGAAACACACTCACGTATTTCAGAAGTAAGCCTTAAAACAAAGAAAAAAGACACAGGTGAAAAATGGAAAGACTGGGTAAGGAAGGGAAGAAAAAAAATGTCAAGAAGGAGCTATGGAGATGAGGTAGGCGTGACAAGGGCAGAGGGAGTAGAAGGTTTAACTCTCATGGAAGCTGAAAGTGACATCTCCATTACTAGTTTAAGTAGCAACCCACGAACCAAGCTGAGAAATAAGAAAGCCAGCTCTGGGGACCCATGCCCCATGAATTTAATCTGATGTTTCCTTTCTCCTGTCTGAGATCTTAGGAGGGCAGCAGAATTTGGTGAAGAGGTAGGTAATCTTCTGTTCTCTGAAGTGTTCCAACTTTCCACCCATCCTTCTGTGTGCAAACTCGAGGGCTGATTGGGATAGAAGGCATGTGAGATGAACATGGCCCCAGCCTATGTAGCTGTAAAGTCAGCTTGACCTGGCTTTAATGTTCTTGACTTTGAGTCTGTGGGTATGACATGCAGGGAGAAATGGTGTGACCGAAGAGCCCTGGGGGAGACAGCAAGGAAAATCTACTTGAACTCAGCCCTGATGATAACACGAAGTTGTGAGCTGTGAGAATCGACCCCTTCTAGTTGTTAAGGCTGAGAGTCAGATATTCCAGGGATGTGAGTTGAGAATTACCATTTATGTCTACCATCTTGAAAAGAATGGCAGAGGATTTGTGGTGACACAGAGGGAGAGGATGCCTGTCCTAGGGAGAAGCCTCTAGTGGTCACGAGAGAGGACAGACCTGGGAAATACCGAGATGTGAGAAATACCAGGGTCTGTAAACTAATAGGTGTACAATCTGTGGAGATGGAGGACTGGGGCTGCACCCTAATCGGGGTGTCTGTGGGTAACTGGCTGTGCTGAGAAGTGGACCCTGAGCAAGGCTGGATAGGGGGAGATATGCAGCTAAAGTTTGGATATGTCCACATACCAACTATAGGCAAAGATGAAGTTACAGGGGTTAGAATGGAACTAGATCCACTACAGAGAGTACTGGGGTCCTGCTGCAGCTGAGACAGAAAGGTGGAAGGTAGGAGTTGGGGAGAAAGAACAACAAAGGAAAGAAGGGAGGAGAAAGGGGGATGAATGGAGAGAGGAAGAGAAAAGGAGGGAATTACAAACCAGGCTGACTACTTATCAGCCAGAGTAGCAAGAGTAACAGCCCAGTCATCCCCAGTACCCTCTGCTGAGCTCCAGACCTCAAGGACAGCACCCAGGCATCTTTGAACATCCTAGGTTTTGCTAGGCCCGGGTTACCTCTTTACTATTACTTAAATCTGAGGTTTTTGAATTGAACCTTATTAAATGCCTCCTTGACCACATGATACTTGGGCTGGGCCACGGGGAGGGAGAGGGGCAAGATAAATGACTATTGTGAGTTCCACATTATAGCCAGGTTTGCAGAGGACAATCATTACAGAGCTCACAGTGTTTGAAAATATTGCCTAAATCTCCTCTCCACGTGCTGTCTGCAATGGAAAACAATGAGACAAAAGGCCCTTTTGGTAAGCGGCCCGGGATTCAGATCGCCCGATGAATGGCTTTTCTCCTGGACCCAATGCATTTGTGAGAAGTAAATTATATGTCATTTCAAACCCCAAAAGGACTGCCTTGCCATGTTTACTGGGATAAATTAAATCTTCTAAGAAGGGTAAATAGAAGGCCCTGGTAATTATTTGCTTCTGTATAATTTAGTCTGAAAAGGGTATCACCAAGAGAAAGATGGGACGGCAACACCTCTGGTATCTCATGTGCACCACAGAGAAGGCTCAATAGGGAGCTTTAATGTGACACTGATCTACATGCAAACTATCAGGTCCTAGTGGGCAGCTCTCCTCCCAAAGGCTGTCCTCAAACTATGCTTTTGAGTTGTAAATTTCAACTAAATTTCTCTTGATTTACTATGTAAGGCTTTTTGTTTGTTTGTTTGTTTGTTTCCACCAGGTTTCTTGACAGACAAGCTACCCATTCTACAATCAGATGGACTTCATGTTCTTAGAGACAACAGGATGGGTTCTCCTGTATTCTCTCTTCAGTATCATCCCCAGCATGTCCATCCATATCTACATGCATTTATCTGTCCATCTCCCTCCCATCTGTTTATCTATCTACATAGCCAACTATTAGTTCCCCCACCCTATCTATATAACCAATCAACCATCCACCCATCCACCCACCCATCCACCCACCCATCCATCCATCCACCCACCCATCCACCCACCCATCCATCCATCCATCCATCCATTCATCTGTCCATTCATCCATCCATCCATCCATCCATCCATCCATCCATCCATCCATCCATCTATCCATCCATCAATTTATCTAGCCATCCAGCCATCCATTCATCTATCCACCCATCAATTCATCTATCCATCCATCCATCTACCATCTGCTCACTACCTACCAACACCTATTGAGAACCTCTGCTGTTTGCTGGCTCCCTAGAAGGGAACCCACCATCCTGGTAGAAAGTCTAAGATGCTTTAAACTGTGGGGCAAAGGACTGAAGTTATCTTTGAGGAGAGAATTTTTCAATGCGAGAGGGATGGGAAGCTCAGTTAGGATCAGAGAAGAATTGTAGTATAACTATCTAGGGTTGGTGAAGCAATAAGAAAAAGATTTTTGAGATTAGGGAAAAAGTTTGACTCTGGGAAAAATTCTTTTAATGATCAATCAAACTACTTACCTGGGTAGCAAGTAAAACCAAATCAGATTGACAAAGACCATGCATGGGAAACACAGGTCCCGTTCATGTGGCATGTGTGGTTTTGATTCTCAGTGTGGAGCAGATTGATTTTATTCACTCACTGGGGCATCTGGTACCACTGTGTTTTCTGCAGAAACACACCATGGCAAACTATGCTCCCGTGTTAGTGCTTAAACAGAGGTGAGGAGTTGAGTGTTAATAATTGCAGAAGTCAGTACATAAGACCAAGATCTAGCAGGGCACCTGGATTCTTCAAGGAGGTCAAAGGAACCTCCTTAGATGAGGCAGTGCCTGATGTCCCATGCAGAAGGCTAGAGGGGAGGACACCAAAGTGAGACCTTGTGAGTTTGGCTGGGTAGAATCAGGTGGGCAGCTTTGTTGAGACTGAATCTCACTATCTTGTCCTTGAGTGTTTATCAGACATCCCTGCCAATAGTTGATGGTAACTCCTGTCATTATACCAGCCCACTTCCCTTCTGTGTCCTGTACCTGGCTATGTATTGGACCAGGGGGCAGAGGAGAGAGCCAGGAATTGGTGATAGACAAACTCCACAACCAGCAGCTTTAGCATCACAGCCCAGGAGCCCAGCTCCCTGGTATCTGGTGCAGGATGTCATCTATAGTAAGAGGGGCCAACGGGTGTCCAGGCTCAAGTTTCACTAGCCAAGCCCTGATAACATCTGGCCCCTAGATCCCAGGCCAGTGACCTCTTAGGCTCCCTGGTGCCTGGGAGTCTACAGGGAAAGTTGTTGAACTGACCCACATCCCTTGGCTGATTCTCAACTTCCTGGCAATCCTAGTTTACTGCCTCCTTCACCCAAACCTCCTGTAGCATCCTTCTCCTAAGCTCTGCCTGGCTTAACTCTGAAAGAAACTCCCACATAACATATTCACCCTACACCCCCTCAGGCTGAAAGCACTAATGTATATCCACACACACCCTCCATCCCCGTGCCTCGTATCCCCCAAGCCAGTGTTATAGTTTTCATATCCCATGTTTACCTCTAATTGCTGCTGGATTGATCCCATGGATATTTATTTAAGCCTGTTCATATGTGCTGAAAAGTAGGGTGGGGTGTTGTCCCACTTGCAGAACAGCTTAGCTCTAAGAGCTGATTCATACACTGTGAACAGCAATAACCTCATTTAATAGAGAAGAGAATGAGCCTGAGGTTAGGTCTCTTCTGAAGGGCATGAGCAGGAGGTGGGGACATCACTGAGAAGCCTTGATATGAGGTTGGGATTACTGGGTAGGGATGGACTGCCCCTGACTACTGTGTACCCTGAAAAGACTGCACCTCTCTTCATTCAGTCTGTGAATCCTCTTCTGTGGACTCCACCATTGCCTGACTCTTCTGGGGGTCAGTTCAGCATGCTTATGTCATACAGAGGCCACATGGAATAGAAACATGACTAAGTTAGATGGAGTAGGCCCTCCCTCCCCCCACTCCTAGCCTGGCTAGTTTTATATCAACTTTACACAAACTTAGAGTCATCAGAAGGAGGGAGCCTCAACTGAGAAAATGTCTCTGCAAGGTCATGTTGCAGGCAGGCCTATAGGACATTTTCTTAATTAGTAATTGGTGGAGAAGGGTCCAGCCCATTGTGGGTGGGGCCACCCCTGGGCTAGTGGTCTAAGGTTCTATAAGAAAGGATGCTGAGCAAGCCAGTAAGCAGCACTCCTCCATGGCCTCTGCATCATCTCCTGCCTCCAGATTCCTGCCTTAAGTTTCCCTCGTGACTTTCTTTGATGATGAACAGTGGTGTAGAAATGTAAGCCAAATAAACCCTTTTCATCCCAATGATGCTCCATTGCAGGAATAGAAACCTTAACTAAGATGCCTCTCCTCCCCTCTCTTCTCTCTGCTCCCTTCACTCTCCTCCCCTGAGAAAAGTTGGCACAGTCTGGCTTTGTAACGTGAGCTAACCCTTGAACTCAAGATTCCCTAGTTTCTTTCAAATGCTAGGACTCCAGGGATGTGCCACAAAACCTGGCTGCAGACACCCTTCATTCTCAGAGTGAGCACCCTCTCTGTGTGTTTCCTTCATCTTCCCCCTTCTTTCTGTTAGCTGCCCTCTACCCTGAGCTTTACCTCTCTCACGCTGGTCCCCTTGTACCTATCTGTGAGATCGCGCCCTTCTCTGGTTTGATGCTCCATCCTTTTCTGGCGCTCGTCTCCTTCATTGTGTATGCTTCCTCAGAGATCATTTCCTTTGTCTTCAAGGATGCTCCTGGACTTGGTGGCTGTTTCTGCTCCATACCCCTCATGCCTCTCTGAACACACTGGCTCTTAAAATCTGGTCCTCAGTATCAACACCATCTGAGTATTTGTTGGAACTAAAGATTTAGAGTGTTTTCTAGTCCTACCAATCAGAAAACTCCAAAGCTTGGTAGCACTTTCTGTGGGAACTCAGAGAAGCTGCTCTGTGCTGCTCTGAGGTAGGCATAGCTTTCTTTATCCTCCATAAGCAAGTGATACCTTCATGTCTCTTTGGCTTGAATCCTGCTTCCTCGTGCCAGAGATCCTGGGAAAGCTGTGTGTTGCCTCAGAATGATGGTGGGGGCCAGACACACAGAGAAACCTGCTTAGCTTCTGAGAATGGACCCATTCTTTTAACACGGAGAGTCCTGGGCCTTCAAGGGTTAAGTGATCCAGAGAGTGGGGGACAGTATCTAATCCAGAGGGATACAGCAGATAGGAAAACTCCTCACAAATATGGGCAAACACAAGAACTGGAGAAAATGCAGATATTGACTTTGGGTACCAGTCTTAAAAAAACTAACAGGGATGGGCCATCCATCCCTTTAATACACTAAGACCCTGACCAGGGTCTAACTGCCACTACTTGAGCCTATTAAGTATCTCTGGGGGTCAAGACTGTGCTCTGTATCCGAGGCCTCACAGGCTACTTCAAAAGGCAAAAGCTGCTGGGAGTGAAGGCTTGTTTGGACCTCCTTGGAAAAGCTGGTTTCCAACAGGTCTGAGCTGCATGGTTATGGGATTAGGCATGGGTCACAGCCAGGGTCACAGGACAAAGATCAAATATCAGGGCTTGGAGCCAGGGCTGGGCCCATGACACAAGGGGTGTCACTTCCCTAAGTGGCTCGTCTTCCAGTCTGAGCTGAATCAAGGAAGGGAAGCTGTCTGGGGGCAGTCAAGGCAGGTCAGGAGGCCAACCCCGGCTGGCAGCCTGTTATCTCTGTTGCTCCAGGATCTGCTGTCGCCTTGTCCAGAAGAGTCCAGAGGCTCTGAAAGAAAAGCCCCATGGGTAATTCTGGTTCCATCAACAGTGGTCAAGTCCACAGCTCTTCAACCTTGATTCTTGTGTCAAAGGAGGAGAGACTGTGTGTATTTTAAAAATTGATTTGAAATTATTTCTGTTTCTAGTTGATTTGAGTGTGTTCATGTGTGTGTTGCATTTGTGTGCAAGTACAGACCAGACATTGATTATTGTGTATCTTCCATTATCCTGCCCCATCTGAGCTTTTGCTATAGCATCTCTCAATGAACTTGCCTCTCACCATTAGCTAGACTGACTGGCCAGGGAGCTTTTGAATCCTTCTGTCTTTGGCCCATTATCTTCTGCACGAGGGTTAGAGTAGCTAGCCACCGCACTTAGACTTTTTACATGCGTTCCAGGGATCCAAATACTAGTCCTCATACTTGGGCAAAGGGCACCTTGCTGATTAATTCATCTCCCCAGCCCACGTCTATCAAGTTAAAAATGAACAATTTAGTGGCATTTGGTATACCAAGATATTCTACAACTATCATTTCTACCAGAGCCAAAGCATATTCATTGCATCCCACTAAAACCGCACCCATTCCACTTTCCCCTGTCTTTCCCCAAGCCCCTCACAGCCTTCAGTCTACTGTCTCCTTTCCTGGCTTTCTTTATTCTGGATCCAGATAGTCATGGTACCTCTTTCCTTTAGCAGATCCATCAGGTACACCCAGGCTGCAGCGTGGGTTGTGACTTTGTTACATTGTTCATCCACTCATCTGCTGAAGGACACTGTGTTATGTCCACCCTGGGAGGTAACATTTGTTATTATTCTGTGTGTCCTGGAGGAGGAACCCGCGTGCCTCTAGCATGGCTGAGGCAGTAAGAGAACAGCTTTGTAAAGATAATTTTCTCCTCTACCTCCACTTGGGTTCCAGAGATCCTGCTCAGTTGCAGGGAAAGGGGTCTTTGAAATCTCTGCTCTTACCTTCAGATAGAATTGAGGGGTGATTATGGGCCGAGCAGAGGGGAGATTCTTTGCATGCAGGAGTGTCTTTGCTGATCTGTGTTTTAAATACTGTTTTTTATGTAGAAAGTAAAAACATTCCTCCCTCCCACCCCCATGAAGACTGTTCTCTAAACACAAACAGCCTCCACTGCTAGGACATTTCTCCTTCGGAGACTTCACTGTCGCTAAGTTCTAAATGACCTGCCACAGAGCCTCCTTGTTTCAGGTTCAATTTGATGAAACAGCTTCCATCACCTGTCTACTGTCTCCCCTCATCACCTCCATACAGCTCCCCCTACCTGTACCCTGGCCACTCTCATCAGCCTGACCTGAAGTGCAGCTGGATTTCAGCTATCAGATTCATCCTTTTAAACTGAGTGAGCTTCCCTGCTTGAACATGGTCAACTTATCATTGCAATATTTATGGCTAAAGCTGTGCTGGGTACCCATGTGCAGGGCTTTTTTTCTGATCCAAAAGTAGAACACCTGGGTCATGTGACATTTGTTTCCATCTTATTTCTGCTCGCAGAGGTGGCTTTCTGGGGTGGGCAATGCTGGAATCCAAATGAGACTGTTCATGGCCACTAAAATGAGAATCCTAGATCTGCCTTCCCAGGACAGAAGGCCTATGCTTTGTGGGTGGCATAAGCCTCAGCTGTCCCCCGCCCCTCCAGGGTGTTATTTTGGGGCTCAGAAAGTGACCCGTGGGCATCTTGAAACCTGGGAGAAATCTTACACTCTAAAAGCCCCTATGTGAACATTTGGAGCTGTTATGAACACAGATCAAGCTGGTCCCCTTTTACAGCCTGGATCTAAGGTAATCAACTTGTAGGTCCAGGGTGCTATCTGCCTGTTGTCAGAACTTCACAAAGGTGAGAAGCTGTGATGCCCTGGCTACTTAGTAGGGAAAAGGGAAATAAGCTAGGGAAATGCGCAGGCAAATGTCTGTGTGTTTGGAAACAGGGCCTTTCTCTGCCAGCCATTTCAGGTGGAGTCATTTGCATGGCCATCTGATAGCAGTACCCAGCCAGGGTGCAGATAAAAACCCATCTGGAACCTTTGAATGAAGGACAAACAAACACCTCTTTTAGTTTATAAAGTCCATTTGCATAAAACCCTGTAGAATTTTGTGGGGGAGGGGTACAGACATGGGACTGGGAACAGGAAGTTTGCATGCCTCCGGGAAAGCAGAACTAAGTGGTTCAGGTTGACCCTTATTGCCTTCTTATAATTTGCAAAGAATCCGAGGGAGTCCGGGTGGGTTGCTGGGCCTCATTCAAGGTCATCTTCTGATTTCTCACTTGATCTCCTTGGACCTCAGTTTTCTCCTCTATCAAAGAAGTGAGAGAGTGAAGGAGAGGAGGCTTCCAAGAATAGGGAAGGCTAACCTAGAGGGCAGAGAAGGCAAGAGAAACCAGGGAGCCTGGGGTTTGATCTTCCAGGAAGCCCGAGTCTGCAGCACATAAACAGGGCAGCGTGTGCCAAGCAGTGGGCTTCCTCCCTTCTGTGCTTAGGCTCCATCAGGTTGTGTCTTCCTCTGTTCGTAAGACTGCCAAAAGCATTGCCTAAGAGGAAGCCTAATGGGAATGAATGATCAGGATACCCCAAACACAGAGAAAGGCTTCTCTGCTTTCTTCCATTTCCTCATTAACTGTCACCAAAATAGTCCCAGAACCTTGATACTCGCCTTGTGACCGGGAAATCCATTCTGGCTGTGCCCACAGAGAAAAAGGATGGATTGTAGAGACCCCTGCAATCAGGTCCCACCTCTGCCATTCCTTCTGTCTCTAGTCCTGGCTTTGACTGTACAAGGAAGCCCCTCTGTCCTCTCTCAGAATGGGGCGGCCCCTGGTTTGCCATTCATTGAATTTTTATCCCTGAGTCAGAAATGCAAAACCCATGTGGAGCTTGGAGAACAGTGAGAAGGAAAGGAGAAAGAAGACAATGGGGAAAAGAGAGGGAGGAAAGGCCCTGCTCCAAACAGGCTGCAATATGTCCAGGCTCTTGCCTCAACCACAGTCAGCAGCATCTTGATTGGGTTCCTGTCCCAGACAGACATCATCCTTTCTAATCTTTGGTCTCTGATCCAGGCAGGATCTGTCTTGTTCATCTCCCCTGCCCTTTAATCTTAGAGTGTGTCATCACAGTGGGTTTTCATCATAGTGCGTGTTCATCCATGATGCCCTCCAGGCCCAACATGTGGGCACATTTGAGCTTCTGTATACTGCCATGCCCATCATGCACCCAATGTAAGGTCTCATTGACATAACAGAAGACTCCATGGCTGTAGTCTTCCTGGTGGTGGTGGGTATATATATATATATATATATATATATATATATATATAATGGTAGATATCAAATGTGAAACCAGAAAGACTCAGAGTCAGAGATCTGCATCATATAGAACCAGTTTATTGGCTGTAAGGATCAGTCAGAGAAGGACTGGTGTATCTGGGATTCTGGGACTTTCAGATGCACAAAGAATGTTTTTGCTGGTGCCCAGTTGGTTGCAGGTCCTGTATACCAACCATTCAGCAATTTGCACCCTGCCCCCAGGCAATGGGATCATTTCTACAAGTAGAGTGACATTAGGAAAGTGGGTCCCATCAGACAGCACCAAGATATCAAGTCTCTTGGATGCTCTGAAGAGCAGTTTGGCCAAAACAGTAACTTTGTAAGTACACAAACCTTATTGCCCGGCATGTTGAGTCTTAGAACCTTCTAGAAAACCATTACACACAAATACCTGCCTTGCATTCAAACAAATGAGATTTCTTGGGTACCAGCTAGGTGACAGGAATGTAGACACTCCGAGTTTTCAAACAAAGCTACATCTTTATCCCCGTGAAGAGTATATTCTGATAACAAATGGACATTAATGATACTAGAAATAAAAGGAAACAATAAATTCTTTAAAACAATATTAAAGAATGAGTGAGAAGTCCAGGTGATTGATTGGGTTACTTGTTCCTTCAAGCCATGGTGTGCGTTGAACTAGTTTTGTGCTAACTGCTTTCCTAGTTTATTAATCAGTGTACATGGCTCCTCCTCTCTCTTTTTCTCTTTCCCCTTTCCTTCCCCCTCCCTTTGATTCTCCTCCTCCCCTTTCCCTTTTCTTCTCTCCTTCCTTCCTTCCTTCCTTCCACTTCCTCTTTCTTTTCTATTTATTTTCCTTTGCTTTCCCATTTATTTATTTGCTTGCTTACTTGTCTGTTGTTTCTGATCGTTTTGAGACAGGGCTTTATGTACCCCAGGCTGCCTTAGATTTGCTCTGTAGCCAGTCTTAAACTCTACCTCCCAAGTGAATGGCCACAGCTGTGTGCCACCACGTCCTGGTTACTGATGCTGTCTGTTGCTATTTGTCCTTCCGAATCAGGGGCTCATTCTGAAGCAGAGACTGGTCTTGATTTTGAAGTAATCCCCCTGCCTCCATTTCCTGAGTACTGGAATTATAAATTTTAGCCATCACACCTGACTCAATGTCTCCGAGACTGAGACTCAGGTTCAGCAGAAGGGTTCAGGATATCAACCCTACCATTTTGATGCCACCGTTAAGTATGTAAAAAGTCTTGGGTGTGATTCTGAAGGAAAACGAATGTTTATTCACCTTTTTCTTATGCAAAGTGAAAGGTTAGAAATAAGAACTAAGCACCTCAGGGAAAGGGGACATGAGTGGGGTTGGGAGACTGGGAGTCACTTTGGAAAAGCCTCTGGGACTCAGTTTTCCGATCTGTGACATTAGAAGGTCAGGCTGCGTAGGATGTAGATGTCCTGGACTCAGGATTTTTCTTAGTGTGGCCTCCTGGAAAAACCTGCTTCCAAAAGTGGGGAGGATGGGACTGCCCAGCACTGGCCACCCAACGGGGATCAGGAGGCAGACGGCTGATATGATAGAGTTTCTGGTAGATGCGTTCTTGGTTTTGTCCTTTGGAAAGGATCCTGTTCCTTGGAGACCTTTGGGGCAGCCATGTTGTGGGTGCTCTTGGGTTCATCCTTGCCGGGGGGCACTGACCCTCTGAAATGGACTCCTCTAACCATACCCTCAGCGCTGCTGCCCTTGTAAAGAAACAGCTCCCACGGCCACAAGCCATGCGAGGCCTCCCTCCCCTGGTCCCCTTCTCCTTTAAGAATTCTTATTGCAATTGGTTGTGCTCTTTGGGCACAATTAATTAAGTCAATGGCCCTCTCATAAATTTAAAAACACGTCCCCCTGTGTCTTTAAATCTCCGAATCCCAGCTGGGAAACTGAGAGGCGTGAAATATACAGCCATCACGTCACAGCTATGGAGATGGAGGTCCTGGGGCCATAAGTCTGTGATAAATGTCTCCTAGATATAGGCTCAATGTGGCTATGCCCTCGGGGTAGCAGGGGAGCCAGAGTGGAGGGAGCATAGCCACTGGACTATCCTGTTGTAAGCCAAGCAACTCCTGTGAAGCTGAGGCAAAAACAACAACAACAAAAAAAAAAAAACAAAACAAAACAAACAAACAAACAAAAAACCAAAAAAAGTAGGACAAGGCCAGGACGGTCTAGAAAGTCCATATAATAACCTTTCCTCTATCTGTGGATTCAGAAAGAGATTCCATGATATGGGCAGGTTCACTTGTTCCTGAGCGAGGACAGGGGACAAGTGTTTGCTAGGGAGTCTATCTTTTCTGCCAGAGGCTGGACTGCCTAACCGACTTCGAAAATACATTCTTACTGAGGACCGGGGATGTGATAAGGAGCAGCAGGCTGGCCTCAGGTGGTTGGCAGCTTACAGCTAACACGCAGAGGGCAGACAGGATAAGGTGACCACAGGACTCCTCTGGATGCTGGATAAAAGTCTCCGGGAGTGGTACTCTGAAGGATGCTGGGACAACAGAGGGGTTCTTAGGAGTTCCTCGGGGCAGAGATGGATGGAAAATGGGCTTGGAAGAAGGGAAGAGGGGAACAGGGACAAAGTGGCACAGAACAAAAGGACTGGAGGATGCTCAGTGGGACCCAGTTTGGAGGAGGACAGGGCGAAAGCAGGGCTTAGTCAGTGGAGACTTGTGCCTGGCACCAGGTGGCAAATGTCATCTCTGTGAGCCAAGATGAGGGGTAGGACCGAGTAGCCCCGGGCAATGCAGCAGCTCTGGTGGACAGTAGGTGTCCATTGCTGTGCTTTCTAAGTTCTCTATAAATTCTATTTGAAATGATGTTATGTGAGTTTCTCTGTCCTCTTTGGTTGGCTTCAATTTTCAATTCATCTCTTGCTCATTTGTTCTTGGTTCATGCTCCCAGCTTGTTGAGAATTGTGTTTCAGAAAATCTTATTTGCCCGTGCCAAGTGGCTGGATTTAGATCTAACAAAGGAGAGCTCGTGCCTACGCCGCAAGCTCTGATAAAACTGCAGAGTTCCTCTCTCCTGGTCTCTATCTGGTGGGCAGACTCCACGTCCCCACATGGGGGTGGACACACCGAAGCCTTGAACTCCCTCCAAACACAAGACTGACACCATCGCTGGTGTCCTCCTGCCGTCTGTGGCATCCCATGGTGGGAGGGTTCCACTTAGTCCAGCAGGAAAGTCCAGAAACAATGTCCTGTGCTGCCCCCTCAGAAGTCCCTGCTGACACACGGGCTCCTGTAGAGAAGAGGGCCACCCTCAAGCCTGGTGCTATGGGGCCAGGAAATACCCACTGGCTCCTGCCTGGATGGAAAGGTCTAGTCAGCCATGGGCTTTGTATAGTCTTTCTGAATTATTACTGTGGGTATGTAGACGGCAGGTGTGCCCGGTACCAATGTAAGGCATGTACTAAACCCACTGAGCCTCCTAGCTGGCCCCTAACCTCTTCATTTTTGCATACTCCGTATAAAGCCTGGACCGAAGTGCCACATGTAAACAATTCACCAAAACTGTGACTTTTAAGCATGTTTAGGTAGTGAAATTTTAAGATATTTCAGAGCCTATCTACACTGACTGACAGACATTCAGACACTATGGCTATAAATTATGCTGTTGCTCCCGTCCTCAGTTTCCCCATGATGCTGCCTTGTCCTTCCCCCTCCACCACACATTGCTCCAGACCATCTGTGAGCACTCTCTAAACATCCACCGCTTTTGAAAATATCCTCGAATCTATTTCAGCTTATGCTCGGTTCTCAGCATTAAAATAAACCCTGGCACCTCATTACGCACTGTATGAGGCAGAACCACCTTTCATTTTTAAAACTGTCTCCTTCAAGCTCCAAAGGCTGCTTCCCAGCCTTTTGCAAGGAGCCATGTGATTCCTTGGGGGAATTGAATGTTCTAAAGGCTTGGGTTTAATCCCATCTGGGCAGTACTGAGCCAAGTAATGACTATTCTTCTCTTCCCCCTGGGTCCACTGGAATTGGTTCTTCTCCTGGAAAAGATCTGCCAGGCAGGGACTCGGGGTCATCCATTTAGACCCAGTATGTGAGAATCTTCTCCCAGGATCCTGGCTGTATAGTCCACCAGTGTTCTCTGACATGTTTTATGTTGCTTAGAAACTGTGGCCTGCCTTCTATTAGTACTAGTCGTGTGTGTGTGTGTGTGTTTGTGTGTGTGTGTGTGTGTGTGTTTGTGTGTGTGTGTGTGTGTTTGTGTGTGTGTGTGTGTGTGAGAGAGAGAGAGAGAGAGAGAGAGAGAAAGAGAGAGAGAGAGAGAGAGAGAGAGAGAGAGAGAGAGAGTAGTCTAGACTAGCATTCTAATTGGGAGCCTCCTGTTTCTAGTGCTGGAAATCCAAGAGGGAGTCACTGCTCTTGAACTCCCTATGTGACCAAGCATGGCCTTAAACTCTGGTTCTCCTGTCTTTACTCCCAAGCACTAGGATCATGGGCTTGTACCATCATGCCTGGTTTATGAGCTGCTGGGAACTGATCCCAGGGTCCTGTGGATGCGGGCAAGCACTGTACCAACTGAGTCACACCCCAGCCCTTATTTCTCTCTTTACCAACTGGGTTTTACTAAAAACAGAAAGAATGTCTTTTGTTTCGTTTCGACTTGGCTGATCCCATAAGGATAAGGAAGACCTACATGTAGCGTCTTTCTATATTCGACTTCTTGAAGCCCCCACCCATCTTGGCCCAAACTGCTAGTGAAGTCACCAGCAAAGACTTTGCTGTGGTCCCTGCAGACCATTCTGGCTTGGTGTCTCTGGTGGATGGATGAGAGCTTGTGTTCTGTTTTCTCCTTTTGAGGTCATCTAGTAAGCCCTAGTGTACCCCTGCACTGTTTTCTGCTGGTTATGCCACAAAACATCACCCCAACATTTGCCCCAACCAAAGGCCTCATTCTGCTGGCTACGTCCCAGGCTGCTGAAGTGAGGTTCTGTCTGTCTCCTTTGATTTGGCCTTTGGCAGAATCCCAGGAGCAGGGTCCTTGATGGCACCTGGCCTTTTCTAGTCACCGACAAGGGAAACCTGAGAAACCATTCTCAGAAATGGAACTAAATTGTCGGTGAATCTGTCCCCATCTGGAGAAGAGAGGAAGGTTTGGGGAGGCAACAAAGGCGCCTTTGATTTCCATTAATTAACTACTTTGGACGCCAGGGGTCTGGAGTAGCTTTCGTTTGACACACAAAGAATCCGGGGCGTGGAGGAATACCCGTGCACAGGGTGTCTGCACTGAAAAGGCCCCGTGTATTTACCTGTAGGGCAAGTCAATTAAAAGTACAGAAAGGGGCAAGTCCATGAGATTAGCTTGGGAACAATGCCACCAATTGTGGCCGGCTCCAGACGTCCTGACTGACGCAGATGTTAAACAAATATTTTGATGGCTCTAGTCAGTCCTGGTGTCAATCTCATTCTCATTCTCTCTCTCTCTCTCTCTCTCTCTCTCTCTCTCTCTCTCTCTCTCTCTCTCTCCTCCCAAACTATCTCCTAGCAATGGAAGACTCTAAAATCTTCATTAGTACCTTCTTTTGGGGATCAGTTCAGATGTCTGGATTAGAAAGAAGTACAAGGGACACAGTTGATTGACATAGAGACATTTTAGTAATGGCTGCCATACCGTGCTCCCCTACTAGAATCCTTCTGTTACCCAGGAGGCTCTTGGTTCTTGGGGTCTTGGGACAAACTTGGTAGACGTAGAAAGGGTGAATAAGGGGCCTAAAGTGGTCTTTCAGAGAAGACCCTGGAAGGAAGCTAGAAGACTTTCTTTGCTTTACATCAAGGAAAAGAAATTTAGTAATTGTCGTGGATGGTATGTTCCTCCCCCAGTATGTGTGAAGAAATGCATGCAGAGAAGTTGCCAAGTAGAGATGACTTTGTTGCTACCAGACCAAGTTCATGTGACCAAGATACCACTTAGAGTCTGGTCCACTTAGGACATGACTTCCCTAGGACAACCCATTTATTTACCTACAGACTGATTGGAGCATCCTGCATGCATGTGTGTATGTGTGTGTATGTGTGTGTGTGTGTGTGTGTGTGTGTGTGTGTGTGTGAGAGAGAGAGAGAGAGAGTTGTTTTGATTTCAATGGAGAAAGTATAGAACTTGAAATCTTTTTTTTTTTTTAAAGGCTAAAACAGAAATACTCAGAAGTTAACAGAATTAATGAGACTTTGGAATTTGGTTGTTCTTACATTTAATTGTTTTAAAATTATTATTTATTTATTTTATATGGCTATGCCATGGTATGTATGTGTAGGTCAGATCATGACCTATGAGGGACATTCTCTCTCTCTCTCTCTCTCTCTCTCTCTCTCTCTCTTTCTCTCTCTCTCTTTCCTCCTTTCTTTTTTATTTTTCAGCCATGTGGATGCTGGAACTCCAACTCAAGTTGTCGGGCATGGTGACAACTACCTTTACACACTGAGACATCGCGTCAGTCACAGTCATGTGTTGAATTTTTAAAGCAGTGTCTCACTAGAGAGCTCATCTAGAAAGGAACTCCTGAAAGCCCTGCTTCAGCCTCCTGCATGCTGGGGTTGTAGGCACACACTTTTGCAGGGTTTGAACCAGACTTGGATGTGGTATTAAAGTGGGTCCTCACCTTCATTAGTTCCTTCTGCTGTTCCCAGGGTGGAACACCTGACCAGAAGCAAGAGGAGGGAAGATTTGGGCTGGCTCCTGGTTAAAGGAATTACCATTCATCATGGTAGCATTGGCTGGTGTCATGGTGAGGGAGTGTTCTGGGCTTACCTGCACTTTGGTGAACCAGGAAGCAGAATAGTTCCGTCAGAAATGGGCTCAACTATAGCCCATAATATTCCTTTTCCCCCAAGAAATCTAGCTCTTAAGGATTTGCTCAACCTACCCTAGCAATGGCAGCAACCATCATGTGAAGTCTTAGCTCTCCTCAAGTGGACTCGCTGCCTGGTCTGAGGAGATAAATAACAGCTTTCTGGCCAAGCTGAAGGTCCAGGGCTTCAGCCTGCTTATAGATAAGAGGCCCAAGGTCATAGCCTTCTCAAACCCAGTTCCCCCAGGGCCACAGATTTTACACACACACACACACACACACACACACAGCTCACAATCAAGGGCCCAGGGCCTTGGTTTACTCACAGCATGTTCCTACATACCATGTTTTAGTAAAGGATAAAGAAATCAAGAAAATCCAGGCTCTCAGTGGTCAGTTCTAGAACCATCCTTAGCAGGAAGAGTCCAGCTTGTTTCTATTCAAAGGCTCTGCAAACATAATTGTGAGTGACTCAGATAGCAAATCTGCTTCTATAGGCCAAACCTTTTCCTTAATCATGGCTCTGTATTGGTGATAGTATTTATTAGTCAAACTGAGGGGAGTAGTCTCATCTTTATAGTGGACAGTGACACACAGCATCTGAACAGTCTTCACATTTTCAAACAACCATTTGATTCTGTATAGACACAATGAAAGAATTATGACCTTTGGCCGACTTTACTGAAAAAGACAAAGTATATTTGAAGTATCTAGTAGCTTTCAGTTTGGGGGGATGAGATCATTATTGTAGAGTGGTTTAACTATGTCAATGGCATGACTAGAGTTCAGTAGCCATTAGAGTGGGGGTTTTCAACCTGTGTATCATGACCTCTTGAGGGAAGTCTAACAATCCTTTCACAAGGGACACATATTAGATATTTTACATATATGATATTTACATTACAATTAATAATAGTAGCAAAAATGTAGTTACAAAGTAGCAAAATATATTTTTATAGCTGGGGGAGGGTCACCGTAACACGAGGAACTGTATTCAAGGGCTGCAGCATTAGGAAGGTTGAGAAGCACTGCTGTAAAGACCGTGATTCTGGGGAATCAGCCTGGGAGCCTTCAGGGCGTGTGGGTGGGGATAGGCATGCAGCTGTCCCATATTTAAGGACTAACGGGGAAGGAAAATCACACGTGTTTATAAGAGTCATTTAACCTTTCTGAGCCTCAAACTCCACCCTTGTTAAACATGAAGAATTTTGTTTCTTTAGGCCATAATTGTATAGGGCAGTTAGGAAAAACACTTTGGTACAGGTTGTAGATTCCAGAGTCCCATGCAAATCTTCACCATGCACTATTAACTTACAGCAACCCCACCCAAGAGGCCTGAGATGTGTAACATAGGCCCTGTGTATGTTTTATGGTCATATGAAAAGATAAATCTTGATATTTGTTTTAAGGGTCGATAATATAGCATTTGTCAGCCACATAATCATTATTTACATACAATAGCAGATTACTTTATGAGGCTAATGACTCTTGGGTAATTGCTTTGTCATAGCAAGATATCCACACACTTATAGCCAACCATGTGAATTATAGCTTTTTAATCTCACAATTATAGAGCCGTGTGTGGCTACCAAAGAGCCTGAGAGATAATTGCTAATTGCCAAACAGCACACTGGCACTTTTATTTATCTCTTACCGTGACAGTTTAACGGCAGGATGCAAAGTAGGGCATGTCATTTGGTCATGGTTTGCGTATGTCCAAGGTACAGTGTCTCCCAAGATATTTCAGCATTATGTTGCTCAGGGCGATGCTACAATTCGATGCTTCCCCACTGGAGGTGCAAAGATGTAAGTGAAAAGACTACCTTCTACTCTCCAAGTGACATCCTGAGATGCTAAACAGAGCAGGCCCTAGGTTTCCTCTTGAATGAGTACGTGCTTCATCTAGGATTGCCAGCAAGGGGTCGGCATGGAGGTCACACCTTAATGAAGAGCTTTTGGATCAATAGAGAAAAAAAGGATCATTGGCTAACCATCACACCAATAAGTATTGATTCAACTGCTTGTTAAGAGGAGGTCAGCACTAGGCCCTTTAAGTTTGAATCTTGGCTCTCCCATTTGTGGGTGGACTCACCCGGACCTGGTTAATTCTCCTCTCTGACCTTTATTTCCCCATATGCAAAGTGAAAGTGATAACAATAAAACTCTCCTTGAGCCACGGTGAATGGGAAAGTACAGATGACATTCTTAGAGTAGTGTCTGTCACTGTGGCATTGGCATCCATCGGGGTAAAGTGGGGTAGTGCCTTCCATGAGTCCTGATGTTTGTCCCAGGGACATGCCCCATCTTATCACTCTGGGGGTCAGGGATGGAATGTGATAGTGGCCACTCCTCCCCCCACATTGTTGAGCCCCCTCATCTTCACTCCCACCCCTGGTTGAGAACTAGTTATTTATTTCACTTGATGGGACAGAATATCCTTATGTTTCTTAGATAGTTTTCCCAAGACAGTTTCTGTTTTAAGGCTTGTAAATGGTACTTAGCTCACAGTGTCTCTGATGAAGGTTTTCTCTCCTCTCCACCTGTCTCTCACAAAACAGCATTCCACATTCAGACTCACTGCCTTCCTTCCACAGACAGCCTCTTAACCTTACTTAAGGCTCTGTGATTTTTCAGCCTACTACAGAGACATTTTGTTCCATCTTACAATGGTGAGCTGCCCATCCTCCACACAGCCTGTCTCCTTAGCTAGCTAGCTTACCAGGAACTCAGGCAGATTTACATGAATTATACCTTGTTATGGTTGTGACTTGGAAAGGAAGCATTCCCCAAAAGGGCTTCCATGTTGAGAGCTTAGACTCCAGCTGGTGGTGCTGTTGGATCATGTGGGTGTTAACATCAATGAATTCATCCCTTGACAGACTCATGATTTGATGGTAGCATTATTGAGAGGTGGTAGAAACTCAGAGGTGGGGTGTGGTTGGAGGAAGTAGCCATTGTGGTATGTCTTTGAAGGGGGCATATTCTCTCTGCATCCTCTCCTCTGTGGGGTGAGTTGCTCTGCGTCACTGTGAACATCCTGCCATGATGTTTTACCTGGACAAATGCTATGGGGCATGTGGCCAAGGGATCATGGACTGGCACCTCTGAAAACATAAGCCAAGATAAGCTGTTTAAGTCTCATATGAGGCATCTTTGTCCCACTGGCAAAAGTGAATAACACTTAGCTCAGTTCTTAGAACTTGCCCTTCACAGCTCCTACTCGGGGCTTCGAGTCCCAGCCTAGGCTAGAGGCTTCTTTAAAGAAGCCAAAATGTCTGCATTCTCTACCCACAGCCTCCTATCTTGATTTGCTCATGGCCAGAGGGCGGGTCTAGCTGGCTGAGACTATGGATCTGGGACTGTGAAAGAGATATAGACTTAGGAAAAACATGTCAGTATACCTCCCATGACATTGTGATATAAATCCCCCCACCAGAAACAGTTCTGGTGTTTTTCTCCTGTAAACCCAGCACCCAAAGAATGGAGGCATGAAAATCAAGAGTTCAAGGTCACCTCCAGCTACAGAGAGAGTTGGGAGCTTAAGAGCAGCCTGGGCTATTTGAGAGACTCATTGAAGAAGAAAGAAAAAAAGATTGATTGATATTGATTTCTCCTAACACTGGTCCTTAAGGATTTTGAGCTGCACAAAAGAGACATGGCAAGCCATAGGAAAGGAAGAATTCTCTTTTGGTGGAAAGGTGAACAAGATGATTCAAAGCTAGGGCATTTCCTAGGTGGCCACCAGTATGACCTGTGTAGAGTGTGCTCAGGCTGTTTCAGTGACCATCAATATCCGCTTTCCCCTTAATTCTGCCTATTCACAGGTTTACAGCACATAACTGGGAGCATGAAGCTTTGGGCAAATGGACCTGGTACATTCCACGGGTTTGTCATTTTATCATGAATACAAGGTAAGTGGCTGCATTCCATTCGTCTTTCTAATGACATCAAAGCCAAGTGCTGAGAAAGCACACCATCAAAGCAAAGAAGGCCATAGGGTGTCAGTTCACAACTTGAACGAACGATCTTCTTTTCTCTTCTCTTCTAGTTAGGATCATGAACTCTCTTTACTAGAAAACCCATCACTTTCTGAGCCTCTTAGACTCTGTTAATAAAGAAGTTCAGTGTGTCTTTCCTGACCCTGCTATGCTGGCCTCTTGGCCAGTGCATCTTATAAAAGGGAAAGATATGGGGCACACAGGCCTGTATCCCTGACCTCCTGGGTCTTAATTCCTGGACTTGTGCTTCACAGGGCTTCAGAGAAGTTGCTAGCATTCATAGCCCTAGTCTCTACCTCTCTGAAGTGGTCAGGGTGAGAGCTATTTTGTAGGGAGATGTGTTTGGGTGGCTGTAGGAATGAGAGAAGTGAGCAGAAAGGCCTTACTTTTCCTGAACTGTCCTTTCTCTTCTGCTCTTCTCCCTCACTTCCCTTACTTCCCCCCTCTTCCTTTTCCTTCCCCATCTCTTCCTTTTCCTTCGCCCTCTTCCTACCTTTGTTCTTCCCATCCTCCCCCTTTGTGGAGCTAGAGACATGGGGAGAAGCTGGATTCCTTTCAAGTTGGGGCTTACAGAAGAGTCTGAGGTCCTTCAAATCCCACAGAATGGTTTTTCAAAATGGTGTCTAAGGATCTCCAGACAGAAGTGTCTGCTGGGTTACAGCAGGTTGTCAGATGCCTGTCTGGAAGCTCTCAGCTGACCTCTGCATCCAAGCAACAGATTGTGGACAAAGCCTAGGGACAAACATTTTCACATTTGTAATGCCATGGTTTCCAGGCACTGTTAGGTGCCACTCATACAGGCTCAGTCCCCACCTTCTAACCCAGTCCTAAATTTGTTTCAGGTGCTCTCCCCTCTGGACAAACCCCAGGCACAAATTCTGATTGTTAAAAGAATCCAGAAGCCTTAGAATGGGAAAAGACAGGACCAGACCTAACCAATGGCACATGAAAGGCCATCTATTGGAGCTAGGGCCCATTTCCAGTCCCTGGCAAACAGAAAGTAAACCCCTCCTGTCTCTACAGACTTGTTCAGATTCTATATTCCATATAAATGACATTCCATGAGATGCAGTCATGGATTTCTGGTCTTGGGTTTTTGGCTGCTTTCACAGAGGATAATGTTTCTACAGCTCACTCTCATTCTGGCAGGTTGGCACATTGTGCCTGTCTGTTGCCAAGTGACCATTCATCATGAGATTATTGATACCTTCTCCATTTGATTATCTGCTCACCACTTGATGAGCAAGCATTCTGGGTTGTTCTTGCTCCTTGACTAACTAGGAATAATTGATCTAATGAATATCTGTGCAAATCCTTTGTGAGGATGTTCTGGTGTGCGTGTGTGCATGCGTGCATGCGTGTGTGCGTGCGTGAGTGTGTGTGTGTGTGTGTGTGTGTGTGTGTGTGTATCTGTGTGTATGTGATCAGACCCTCTTTAGAGCATGCAGTTCCAAGGACATCCCAGGGTTGGGTGCTTCTGAGCTCTTGTTCTATCCTCTAGTTCACAGATCAGCATTTTAAAGATGGTCCAGTAATAGCAAGGCCTCTACTGCTGAATGCCAACCAGTGCGTAGGCTGATCTGCCTTTAATTTCATACCTTAGACACGACTTCAGGTAAAAAATATGAGCCTGGGGAATGGCCTTGGGGACGGAACGTGGTGGCTTTCATTTCCAGGCTGCCCCTGAGTGGAATGTCATAATCATGCGCTATAATTAATACATGGCGCTGCCCAGCCTGGGCTGAGATTCACGTGTGGGTCTCAGGGGGCACATGCATCTCAGCAGAGTGCCAGTGCATGGGCAGTAGCTCATGTTATCCACAATGTTCTCTGAGTGTCTGTGCACGAGCCTGGAACCCTGAGGCCAGGGCTGAGAAGGGTCTGATTCAGCCACTTCTATGCCTGAGAGGTCTGTTTCTGGGGACAAAGTGCACAGGGTAAGAATACTACAGATATAAGTTCCCAGCTCTGGATTGGTGTCTATGAATAAGTACCTGGATGGTCTGCTGGCATTTGAGAACCCAGGGCCTAGAATCAGGAATACATACAGAATTTACCTCTATTGCTTTATAAAGATCAGTGAATCAATTGGTTTTTTTTTTCTTTCTTGCTTTGTAGCCCAGGCTTGCCTTGAGCCTCAGATCCTCCAGCTTTTGGCTCTTGAGTACTGGGATGAGCCATGCTACCATGCCTACTCCAAGATCCCCATAGTTTTACTGTTACGGTGAGCAAATTCTTTAGCCTAGGAGTTCTCTATGGCTACTCTGTCACCTCCTATTCCAATGACACACACTGTCCTGCCCTTCCTGAACTCCACTGAAGACCCCACCATTTCTATTTTGTCCTACGCCTCAATAACCTCTGCCCACAGGAGCTGAGACGTGTCCCCAAGTGGTTCACATCCCTTACCACATTGTGGCTGGCCTCCTCTCCCTTCTACACTTCGCCCAACATCTATTCATCTCCCTCCTCTGGCAGGAGCTCCTCCCCAGCCTCCTGTTGGAGGGGTCAGTGTCCATGGCCCACCAGCCCTGCTGGGTCATATTTCTCACCATGAGCCTTGTTACAGTTGCTGAAAGGACTCACAGAAACCTTTAGAAGTAGGCATGGCTCCGTCACTGCCCTTCTCTATGGAACTCAAGATGGCTACTCCTGCCTTTCTACTGCCTGTGGAAGGCTCTGCAGCTGTCTGAACACATCCACGTTCCACATATCTATGTAGCTATCCCAGAACCCACAAACCCTGCCTGGCCTAAAGGTTCTGCTGTTCTTGCCTTCCAGCCCTGCTGCTCGATTAACGCTTCACACTTTGATCTCCTTGCTACCAAAGCCTCATTCTGGTCTCCAAGGTGAGTTTTAAGATGCCTAAGGGGTCACAGCCTATATCCAGGCCCTGGCCCAGTCTGTACATTTGACCAGTACCTATTTGTTGAGGTCCAATCCATGATCTCAGCACTGATTCTGCGCCTCTTGGAGCTGTTCAGGTGACAAGAATGAAATGAAACTTAATTAAAAAAAATTGATACCATTTTCAAGCAGTTTCTTAACTGGGATGGAGAGGCAGTATAGTGCAGGACGGGAAGAATGAGGCATGATAGCTTTGGCTAACGATGACACAAGGTAGCCTGGCCACAAGGTAGGTAGAGGATGTAGGGAGGAGAAAGAACAGTAGTCACCCAAATTAGAATGAACATCAGATTATATAGTCTGACTTTGCTGAGGTCAGTGGACTGAGACAGTGCTCAAACCCAAACAGGCCACCGTGCTGCCCTGGCAGATCAACTCAAGTCTGTAGTTCAAGGGGTTGGACACCAACCCCAGGGCTGCTGGACCGTGGCCCGGGCCCTGTTTCCTGATGATTCTTACACATCCGTTTGCATGTCTGGGCCTGGAATAAAGCACCCAGCTGCGACGGCTTCCTTCAGATTCCATGGTGTTTTGTTTGAAGGGAGAATGAATCCAGGGCTTCTTGTGGGCTCTCCTTGCTCTGTCAGCCACAAAATAAATTAGATGGGTCAAACGTTGTAGATTTAATCTCACTGTGAACTGAAAACATAGTAGCGCTCCTTGCCATCTGAGAATCTGCAAGTGCCTGGTGACCCCCTGATGAACCGGAGGGGCTGGGGCAGCCAGCAGGTGCAGCTGGAGCCGACTCAATGTGACATTCACCTCGGTCCTTTGTACCCTCCTGAGAACAGCTTCGGAGTGCTTGGAACTGAATACTCCAGGGCTTTCCCTCTGGCTCACAATTACCTGCATACGGTTGAAAAAAAAAAAAAAGAAAAACTTGAGAGAAGTCGAAGGAGGGAAAAGGAAGAGGGAAAAGAGGAGGGCTTGAGAGAAAATGGGAACGGCTTGGAGTCCTCAGTGGGTTTGAGAAGGCCATGACAGTTCCTGTTAAAGGCACCGGAACCAATGGGAAAGAAGGGAATGAGAAGCAACCAAGGAAGAAAGTTGGGTATTTTCTGCTTCCTGTTGCTTTCCTGGCAATGTGAAAAACTGGGCATCTGGCTGGGTGATGGCTTGGAGGACGGGGCGGGGGAGGGGCACAGATATAAAGAGTTGTGGAGTGGCCTTGGCTGTGTGTACTGGAACCTAGTGATTCTGGTGAATTTGGACAACTGTCATTGAAAACTGTTCCAGATAGGGTTAGCGATGATGGTTTGGTCCCAGCAAGGACACTAGCACCCAGAGGCTCTTGTTATTGGAAAGACCAAGGCTTGGGACTGGAAAGCATCTTTCTTTCATGGTGGAGAGCCAGTCTGTAAAATGTCCTTTGGAAGATGCTCTGTCTCAGGTTCTCTGGTCACACAGTATCAGATGGGGCTGGAAACGTCATTGAGCCATTTAGAGTACAGCCTGAGCTGGATTGTAACAAGCTTTGATTTGGTCACAGGACATCCCTGAGGATGTCTGAACCTAAAGAGAGATTTCAGTACCTTGAGACACAGACTTCACGGAAAGCCAGGCGATTCCAGTGCTTCTGGTTGCGTCACTAGAAGTCAGTATAGTTAACAGCTTACACCGAAGGTGATGTTCATGTCTGAAACACAGCCATCCGTGAGAGACCGGACAGCAGTTGGAGAGAGGTCAGGGTGGCAGGCCTTTCCTGATCAGCACCTCCAAGCAGATGGTACCCCATGAAGTCGGGCTCAGGCTCACCCTTAATTTGGGCAACGCACCATATTTTGACAGGATTTTCATTTAAGGATAAAGAAAAGGCCCTCTCATATTCAACACAGGCCAGGCTCCTCAGTTACCTATCCAGAGGGAAGAAGAGAATGGGGGTAGTGTCTATGGCAAGAGAAGATGCTCTCGGTGGCAGTGGGAATGAGTCCAGGGGTTTATTTACCAAGAGGACCAGGCTTGGGAGACCCCAGGGCTGCTTAAACATGCTCTGTCCTCAGTAGACTTTATAGACAGTAATGGTGATATCCATGAAATATTTTGGCTAACCCATCAAACCAGCCACCCCTTCCAGCAACCTAACCTTCCCAACCAAAGGCCAGTGAAAAAGTGATAGGGGTGAGTGACTAGGGGCTCTGAGTCACTGAGGATCATTTCAGTCTTCATGTCACTAAACTAAGAATCTCAGGGATGTCACCTCTGCAGAGGTGAACCAGTGTCACCACCAATGGTCTAAGACAACACTTTTTATCACTTTGGGAAGTTTCATTTAGACAACTACATAGAGTCCTTTCTAGATGTCAGCCTGACACCTGGGCCATTTGGACACTATGGCTACTGGGCTACTTGATAGCTGTCTCAGACCTCAGAGAAGCCATTCAAAGGGCTGGGCTATTCTGAGACCTGGGTTCCCTCAGGTTCAGTCTCCTGCATGTGCTTCTTGTCTATACCATCAGACTGTAATGATCTCCCCGTGACCCCTGCGCCTTGCCACTTTCAGAAGAAAGATGGCCGCCAAATGGGTGTGGGGTGTGTGAGTGTGAGATTACTATGGTGTAGATGGGAAATGTCTCCCAAGGTGGGGTTACTATGGCTTGGAACTAAAATGTCCCTCAAGGTTCATATGCTAAGTCTTGGTCTTTAACCAATAACACTATTTTCTGAGATGGTGGCACCTTTAGGAAGTACTGCCTAGAAGAGGGAAATAAGGTCAAAATGTGCCCTTGAAGGAGCCATTGTGACTCTGACCCTTACTGTTTTTCTTTCTACTTCCTGGTTCCTAAGAGGTAAACAGGGTTCCTGTGCCATGTATTCCTGATTTGTCTGGCTACAACTATCGACCCCAAATAACAGAGCCAAGAGATCATGGATGGAAACCTTCGAAACCAGCCAAAATAAGCATTTTTTTCCTTTTAAGTTTATTGTTTCTGGTAGTTTGTCATAGTAACACAAAACTAACTAGCATCACCCAGCTGGGTGAGCAATCAGACAAGTTGCCAAGTAATCTTTATGCCTCTCCTGCCTCTAGATGATCTTTGGCAGCTGCAGAGTCACATATCCTATCCCAGAGGCTAGAAAAGAGCATGATGGTTCTGTTAATTCTGCTGACCTCCAGGATTACATTTTTCTGGGTCTGTCAAGGAATCATGAGTAACATGTCTATTGCTTATTTCCTCTCCTCAGTGCCTGGCATATAAAAGATACTCAGAAAATGAATTTTGGCTGAAAATGTCCTGGGAATCTGTATCCTCTTTGTTTGTAAGACACCATGGAAGTAGTCCTTTCTACTGAACTAAGGTGACTGTTATTCACCAGGTATACACTGAGTTTTACCAGGGCTCACACTGTGATGTCACTGTCACCCTTGATGGCTTAACTTCTTGGCTGTGGCCACTGAGTGTCTAATTTATTTTTGGCACTGTCCAAACCACAGGGACAGAGTCACTTTTGGGGTGCCCACCAACCTCAGCTATAGGCAGTTGATTGAAAGTGATTCCAGGACTCTGTGGTTAGTCTCCGTAATTCAGTTCTTCATCCTTCCTACAGTTAACCCATACTCACTGGAGAAGAGCTGAGGCCATGACTCTGTGAAGTCTGTGAATTCCCTGGACACAGGTAACATTGGTGTGAAGTAGAATTTGACCAGTCCTATCATGAAGGTTTGGAAGCCTTTGCTCTAGAGATCTGGGGGTGAAGTGGAGAGGGTCCATCTCCATGAAGGAATTAGAGACATGGATGAGTTGGAGAAGATCATTACATGACAGGTGGGGGTAGGGGTTCTGTGTATAGGAAGGTCGGGTGCAGCATGATAGCAGGCCCAGGGAACCTCCACTGTTCCATCTGAATGAGGACCATGTGTCTGGGAAGAGGTCCCAGTGGGGTCTTCAAGCTGAGGTTCTGACCCAGTAACACAGAAAGAGTGCTGCAGGATATTGGAAGAGAGGGTCCAAGGCAGTCCGGTGCAGCTGTGGGTGGTGTCAGATTCAGGGTAGAAGCTCCCTCTCTTCATTTGTTACCAACAAGAGTGTTACATGAGATTTAAGTCTACTAGTATTCTACTTCATTTAAAAAATATTTTGAAGTTATGATATAACTATATTAATTTCTTTTTCCCTTTCTCCAAACCCTCCCATGTACCCAAGCTCTCCTCTTGTTCTCTTTCAAACTCATGGACTCTTTTTCTTTAATTTGTGAGTGTGTGTCTGTGTGTGTGTCTCTGTGTGTGTGTTCCTGAATATATAACTACAATCTGTAAAATGTTACTTACATGTTTACATTTTTGGGGATGACAGTTTCGTATTGAATAACCAATCAGTGTGCACTTGTCTTGGGAAGACTATTTCTCTTGCTCTCAGTTTCTTTAGCTTCCTTAGTTCTATGTCTAGGGTTGAGTCCTGTGGGCTTTCCTCCTTCCACATTAGCATTGGTGCTGTTTGTTCAGGTCATGTTGAGTTGGCCATATTGATGAGACATGGGTGTAGGTTTCTGACATTTCTAGGAGACACAAATTCACAGCAAACGTCTTGTTTCTCAAGCTCGTACGATCTTTCAGCCCCCTCTTCCAAAATGATCCTTGAACCTTAGGCACAAGAGTTGTGTTGCAGATTTACCCATTGGACCTGGGCTCTATGGATGTGTTTGTAATGGTCGCCATTTGTTGCAAAGAGACATTTTCTTTCTGAAGGATGAGAACCACACTTATTAGTGGATATAGAGATATGTATTTAGAATGTAATTACAGACTTGCTGGGTTAGCTAAGAGGCAGTTGTAGGTTTTCCTCCAAGATCCATGACATCACTAGCCTCTTGGCTCCCACAATGGCTGTGCCATTTGTGAGGAAATGTGGATCTGGCACTGCTGTCCAGGCTCAGGTGGGCTGATCTTGATTTCTCCTATGGTCAAAGGTGATGCAAAGCTGGGATGTGCAGAACATCTTTGCCCAGAACTAACACCCATGGAAGCAGAACTTCTTTTCTTCACTTTTTTTCTTTTAAATAGGGTTTCACTGTGTAGGCCTGGCTGTCCTGGAACTCACACTATAGACCAGACTGGCCTCGAACTCACAGAGATCTTCCTGCCTTTGCTTCCTGAGTGCTGGGATTAAAGGCATTTCTTTCACCTGACAAAGCTGAATATTTTAATTTAATTAAAAGTTTTTCTTTACAGTTCTGGCAATTGAATACAGAGCATCTTATGCTAGACAAGAGCTCTATCACTGTGCCCCATCCTAAGTCCTCAGATACAGGCTTTGGGATCCCTTTAAGAGGGCCCAGAGCCTCCCTGCCAATGCCCAGCACCCACTGGCCATTTAACAAAGAGCCACTTGTCAGAAATTCCTGCAGTGTCCACTGTTGACATTGCTGTCTCTCCTTGCTAAGTCCCTGTCCCTGATATGAGGGATGGTTTAAGACATGATTAGGACCTCTGCTGTCACTCTTCCTTTGGGGAGCAGACCACTAGGACCCGACTGAACAGGGCTACTCGTCAGGCCATTTCTTTCTGGGTGACACTGAGTAAGTGGCAGGTGATCCTTTTGCTAATCCCCTTGCTGCCCCGAGAGGCTCATGGTAACAGATATCCCTGTGAATGCCAAAAAACCTGATTGAGTTACCTGAGGAGGCTGGACCTTCTTCCTGCTCCTTCCCAAATGGAATGTATTCAGATAAAGGCACCTTAACACAAGCAACCATCTCCCAAGAGGCTGCTCTGCAAAGGAAATGGGATTTCCCCTAAGCTGTGGCGATATTACTTTTTGATTTTCTGTGAAACATTTCACCAAATGCTACCACACACCTGCTAAGATTGTGCACTGGGGGTGGGGCGGGGAGAGTCTGGGGCTTACCTGCTTCCTACTGTGGCTATGGCCTTTGATTCTAGGTCCAGAGTAGCTTTGAATCCTAGGGAATTTCACTATCAAAAGTCTTCCTTTTCCCACCAGGATTAACGATGGTGTGCTGCCTATGGGCCAACATGTTTCAATTTCTCTATGACAAATAGGAAACCAAATGGTCTGGTTGTCTGTGAGCTTATCTCTGGGTCCAGACCCCTTCCACGGGGTTCACTGAAGGAGCTTGGACTGGGTCCTGGAGCCGTGGCTGTTGGCCCCTCAATGTCTCTCCTGCTCTGTGGGTGACCTTCCCATGGCCATTTTGCAGGCTATTCTGTAAAAAAGTTAACGGTAAAAAGATCACTCAAGTTTAAAGTGGGATGTTTGGTTCTTCAAATAAAAACACAAGATGCCTAGTAAGACCTGACAATCAGTAATGCAAAAAAAATATTAGTATAAGAATGTCTATTTCATCATTTGGAATACAATTTGTTCTAAATAAATGGTCAGTTTCTTATTTGAAAGCCAAGTAGTATCTAAATTTAGATTTTTATAGTACTACTTTTAAATTTTATCGTCTGATATCATTTTGTTAACTAGCTTACAAAGTAGCAGGATTTTTTTCTTGCCATTTTATTATACATATATAGCTTTGATTAACTCTGCCCTATTTCTCTTCTTTCTCTCTTCCATCCCTCCATTCCTGCTTAAACCTTCCCACTTTTTATTCTTTTGAAACTGGGTCCCAGTGAGTATCCCAAAATGCCTCCAAACTCAATATCTTCCTGCCTCAGTCTCCCAAGTGCTAGAAATACAGGCCTACTTTGTGCCATGCCTGGCTGGAATCCAGACTTTGAGAAATGTAGTTTGGGTATTGATCTCAATGACTGTTGGCAGCCACAAATGGGAGATCAGTATTGAGTACCTAGACAATGCTAGAAAGTTATCCTACTTGACTTGGGTTTATGCCCAAACCCATGAATTGGAAACATTGGTTCAGGGCAATAACTGTCCCTAGTGCCTATTGGAATCCCCCGAACTACATCGATGTTTGGTAAAAATTAGATGAATGAGCGAATGAATGAATGATTAGATGATCTCTGGCTCACTGCGCGTACTTCCTTAACATCATGTGTTTGAAGTTTTTGTACCATAGGCTCCAACATAGCAGCACTACCAGGTTTTACAACACTAACCTATCAATTTCAGAACACTCTGCCTTAGTTCAGTATCTCTGCCTTTCCTCAGATGCTCACATTTCTTAGACAGAGGTAGCACTTGCACCATGGTTAGACTCTTGAGCATTAGATATAGATGGTCCCAGGGTTGGTTTGGACCATCTTTCTTAGTTCTGTCACCTAGCAGCAGCAGTGAAAGGTAATGAGGAAGACTCCCCATGTGGAATAAGATTCCCCATGATGCCTACCTGGCTGTCACAAAGGGACACACTTGGGGTGGAAGAATGTGCAGGGGATCAGAGTCCATTAGGTGACATAAAAAACCCACCTCTACCCTTCATAGCTACAGACTCCAGAACTCTTCATTACCTTATATGGCAAAAGGGTGTAGGGGATACTTCCTCTCAGGACTGATGGGTCACATCAGTTACAGGAGATAGATCTACACTCGCAGTTGTCCTATGTTTGACAGACCCATTCATGTCTGTTTACTGAGTTTAACTGGTATTGTCTTGGCGACCACTACATTTGAGCACAGACAAGAAGCTGTATGTGGCCCAGTGTCTCAGTCCATTGTCCAAGGAGCATATGGGAAGCCCCATTCAACATCCTGCAGAACACACAAGGTCCACTCAGGTGGAACAGTGAAGGGAGGGGTTCTGTTTCCACAGAATTATTACTTCCCAGGTCCCTGTAGGTACTCTGTGACAGGGCCTGGAGTGGGGGCAGTGGCAGGTCCCCCTTTCTGCTCCTCTCCTATGGCTCGATCTGATATATGGTGAGTGCAATCACTGTCCCACCAGCTTGTCACCCCAAAGAATAAAGGTCATCCCGAGCTTCAGCAGTTTGAGCTAGTAAAGATTTTTATAAAAACTCACTGTCTTGATTTGTGTTCAAGTACTTTAAAGTTCACATATTTCTTGTTTGAACTTTGCTGGCTGGAGTCATTTCATCGGCAATCAGCCTGGATTGGTTCTGCTTATTCAGAGCCCATCAATTACAGAGAACTGGACTGCGGCATGCGCTGTCCCTTCAGTGGCTTTGCCCCAGGCAAGCCGATTTATCTGACATTTAATAAGGAGTTTTAGATTTTGCAGCTTATCAGAAGAGCAGTGTGTGAGCCAGTAAATCCCAATCAGCAGCTGCTTGGGTTGTTCTTTCCCGGCCATGACTCTCTGTTGTGCCTCCGGACGCTGAAGGTGATGGCCTTCTTCCTCCATCCTTGTTTGGCTTGGGCCATCTTTGTTTTTCTTGGATTATTTTAGGGACACCACCTGAAGACATTTCCATGTGAGAGACTGACCATGACAGAACCCAAGAGCAAGTGTGTGTGTGTGTGTGTGTGTGTGTGTGTGTGTATCATGGGTGGGGGAATCTGAACTCTGGTCTTCATGGTTGTGCAACAAACCCTTTACTAGTTGAGCCATCTCCCCAGTCTCAAGATCAAGATTTGGCTTTAAACAATGATGCTCAGGAATTACAAATGGGCATAGGGCTCAGTGTAGAGAGGAAAGTATCCACCAACAGGCAGTGACTGTGGTTTTGTCTATAGAGACCATCCTGTGCACCAGAAGAACAGACTGGGTGACTACTTATGGCTAGATGCACTGCTCTGGGCTGATTGCTCCAGCAGAAGCATTTCCATGCTTTGAATGTGAGCTGTGTTTGAAGTCTTTGTCCCTGCATGGTGAAGTTACTGCTTAGGGAGACCAGAATAATTAGAGAAAATAGGTAATTGGGGGATGGGCCTTAAAGTTTTATAGCTTGCCTCATTTCCTGTCCCTTGTGGTTCTACTTGGTGGAGATGGGAGGAAGCAGCCTCCCAGACCTGCAGCCAAAGCCATGAGCTGTTCCTGTCACAATTTCTCTCCATCCCCTACCCCCATAGATGTTATCCTCCTACCATCAGCCAAAATGAAGTCCTCTTCCTCACCTAGATTGCTCTTGTCAGATATTATTTGGTCACAGCAATGTCCCTAATGGAGTCACTGAGGGCACATAATGAGGATGTACAGGCAGTGACTGTCCTGGCCCGAATCTTTTGGCTACAGCTAAGCCAATGAGCGGACATCCCATATCTGACTTTGAGGGGCCATAGTCTTTTATGCAGGTGTCCTATGGTCGCTTCTAATATTGAACTAACACACTGAGTTTATTTCCCCCTTACAGAATCAATTTTGTTTTCATGGTTGAATTTTGTACATTTAACTTGCCTGCTCAAAGTTTCCACCATAGATGCTTCCTGTGGGGAAAGTTTCACTAGATATAAGAATGCCAAGTTATTGCTTTGGTCATTCTGGGCATTTGGTCTAAGAGAAAAAGGAGTGAATTCTTTGTGACTTCTAAGTCTCTGTGTCCTGACATCTAGAAGTGCCACCGGTGTTGCTGTCTTTATCTTCTCCAGATGTGTCCCTTGGATCCATCCAGGTGTTAGAGGTTGACGCTCTGACATGTCCCTGAAGCACTCCTTAGCAGAATCAAGATAAGTCTGTAAATTTTGAGCTTACAGCCTGTTGCATGTTAAATCTGGGGCACCAGGTTCTGCGTCACATCCACAACAGCTTCACACTTCCAGCTCTGAGCTCCCTGTCCTGATTTGTCATGAGCATCTCTGTTTATATCAAAGTCTGATCCTGGGGCCAAGGAGATAGCTTGCTTAGTAAGGCCCTTACCGAGTTCAAATCCCAAGTGCCCATGTAAAGTGAAATGATGCCATTTCAGCCAAGACCACGACTGGCATGGGGACCTCCCCATGGAGCATCAAATCTGTGTACAAAGCTGCTGCCTGCACAGGCCTCATGGATGACTCCAGACACAGCACACCAACAGTCTAGGTGTGAGAGCTTGCCTCTCTGCTGTGTCTCCTCCCCAGGGCCCTCTGAGTGAACAGCCAGCACATGTGACAGGCACCTTCTTCTCTCTCTTTCAGATTGCAGCGACTATTGAATCCTGAGATTCCATCTCAAAAGTACCCAAACTCAGACCAGTGGATGGGTCTGTTCAGCTCTGTCCTCAGCGCCACTGACTATATCTCCCCTCACCTCAGCTGGTCTCCCTACCCCGATTCTTACTGGGCTTAACAACAAGGATTCTTTATCTAAATGGTCAGTCTGATTGTACCCTTTGTCAGACTGAGAGTGCTGAGTGGCTGCTGGTATGCTTGGGACATAGCAGCTCTTCTTCATCATGTCTGGAGTCTTGCTCCCTCCTGTTTCTCCACTCTCTGCCCACACCAGGCTTTGTCCACACTTGCTTTTTCTTCCCTCCTTGCCATATATGATTACTTTAGACACCTTCTAATACATTGGAATGCCAAGTGTACATATGCCTTTCTGCCATGCACTCTGCTTAGCAGCCTAAGTGTCTCAGCACCTACACTGAACCCCTCCACTCCCCTTCCTCTCACATCTCAGCAGTTCCATTTCATGCCTGAAGGCAGCTTCTTTTGTCTTTAATATAGCACCTGTGCCCTGTGTGAGAATAGTCTGATCACGTGACTGTTCTTCTCTGGGTGTCCCTGTAGAGGCAATCGGGCAATCGGGTGCTTGTTTCTGCCCCCAGTACCTGCCACTGACCCTGGCATGAGAGTCAAATCTTTAAAAACAGACCAAGCATTTTTACCCTACAATGACATTTCAAAGGCTCAAACTCATGGTCATGGGAGGATTAACGCAGTCTTTCCTGATTTCAGTTAGAGCACCTTTGATGACCCGTAGAGGCAAAGTCTGGCACAGATCTTTGAATGTCAAGGCTAAGCAGAAGGATGAGACTCCCCAGAATGGGCATCAAAGACCAACTCACATGTTTTAAGATCAGGACACATCACCACAGGAAAATGTTCCCATTCTCTTGCTGTGAGTTCCACAGCCGAGCAGCATCGGAAGACACCCCTGAAGAGGGAAAGCAGTTGGGGGTGAGTTTTTTGGGGGAGAATCGAAAAAAATGACTCAGTTGCTTACATGGATTAAACTTTTAGGCAACTTTTTTCCCCCTCGAGTTACCTTTGTGTATTTGTGGGATAGTGTTTCATTGGTAGAACACGGTTTGTAAACAACTACTTCAGAAAAATACTTCTAATTTTCAAGACCAAACATTCCGAGTGGCCGTGTGGGCCTCTGGGAGACTTGTATGATTTCTGAAGGTGAGTTTGGAATTAATTGTCTGCTTTCTGACACCTTTTGTAGGAGTATGAATGTGAATTTTCTCGGCTGGAAGTTAGTAGGAAACTGCCATCTATGGACCCTTGACCTGATTACACACTGCTCCACAGCAACTGTAGGGGTCTGGGTTTCTCAGAAGTCAATGCTCACCTCCTAGGGTCTGCTGTTAGGTTTTTACAATAGCCTCTACTCCTTTGGTCAATGTCCTCTGGCTTGCTCTACAGAAGGTCATTGAAAGAATTTACCATAAGAAAGGCCAGAGGATCTTCTCTAAGGACCTTTCCTTGATCTTGCAAGAAGGCAGGGGGTGTCCAGCTTCCCATTTTGCAGAGAAGAAACTGGGATCCTCACATGTCAGAGGCCTTGCTGCACCAAGTCACTAAGGACCTCAGGGTGGAGTGGAGCATTATCTGGGGTTGAATGGCCAGCTGACCGTTAGGTATGTTGGCCTTGTGTGTGTGTGTGTGTGTGTGTTGAGGTATGTTGGCCTTGTGTGTATGTATGTGTGTGTGTGTGTGTTGAGGTATGTTGGCCGTGTGTGTGTGTGTGTGTGTGTGTGTGTGTGTGTGTTGAGGTACATTGGCCCTGTGTTTCTCTCTCTCTGTGTGTGCACTCGCATGCACTATCTATATGTTCCAGACCTTCTACATTCAATGCACACGTCTTCCGTTGAACTGCACTCCAGCCCCATCATCACCTGATATAGGAAAACCAGGCTCTCAGCAGAGGGAGGTAAAGGTCTTCAAATCGAGAAATTGAATCTTGCTCAAGGTTGATGCTGAAAGCTCAGAGCCCCACCTTCCTGTAACCCATTTTCCCTTAAAATGTCCTTTTACAAGACAGAAACCCAAACTAGTCTTTTAGGATGATAACTGAATGATATGAATGATAACTGGCTGGTTACATAAGTAAGACTATAGGAGAAAGACTTGGAATCTGGGTGGTTTTCATAAAATATGTCTATATTGTTATTAACAACATATACTTTGGTTATACAATATCTTATTGTGTATCATATCACATATATAATGTTTTCTAATATTACATAATATATAACATTCTTAATATATCTTAACATATAACTAACAATGATATTATGGAAATAGAACTAAAATTCTACATTTCTGATTTAGGAAATGCGTGTGTGTGTGAAATTTTAACAAGGTGTGTACTGTAGAGGCAAAAGGGGTTGTTGGATGCCCTCAAGTTCAAACCTGCCATGTCCAGCTATAGCTGAGATGGTTGTGCCCTCCTACACACAGGTGCCAGCCCCATTAACAAAGGCCTGCTTGTTTGATGGACTTTGTACCCTGATGATTTTTCACAGAGCAGTTTCCAGGGCACCCGTTCACCTGCAGCTCACCTAAGAGCAACAAGGCAGGTGCTGGCGCCCTGTCATTTATGTGTTTTATCTCTCAACTATTTCTTTCCTCACCTGAAAGGTGATCCAGGCTAAAGCTCGCTAATGGGAGAAAACCATCAGCATGCAAAGGTGGAGGTCCCCGTGTGTAACACCAGGCTGGCCCTTAGTCCTCACAGATAGCCCATCGAGGCAGCTTCTGTACTCAGAACCCTTCTCTGCCTCCTCCTAGGTGGGACTGGCTGCCTCTTTCTAGGAAACCAAACTCCTAACTCCAATGCCTCCATGTTGGTTCACACAGTTCTGTCTTCCAATTTCATGACTGCATGGCCCCTTTTATTCACTACACCATTTCTTATGGAAAGAGATTGTGTGCTCAGCTTTTGTTCCCAAGGTAGAAATGGGAGTCTGCTGTGCAGTTAGGGGTCCATGAACATCCAATGACTAAAGGTGTAGGGACGTGGTGGCATATATTCTGCCCCTGAGGGTATTTCTGAGTCTTACTGTTGACAGCTGAAGGCAGGTCACAAGGCTCCTGTTAGAGACAGAAAGCCTGTACTCCAGGCAATGGGGCGATAAAGTCTCTTGTTATTGCTATTGAAATTCACCAATGAAGCCCAAAAGCAGCCAGAGCTAATATATAAACAAATACCTGTTCCAATAAAACTTTATTTACATCCCAGGCAGAAGCTGTATTTTAGCCTACTGGCCATAGTCCTCTGCCTAAGGGTCTGCCACGCTGCCACCTGCTGTTACAATGGGTAGATTTACCTTGCTGGAACTCAAGAACATAGCAGATGGGTGCCCCACTCTTAACTCTCTTTCACCCCACAGGAAAGGTCTCAGAAATGGTTCCTGAACTTTCTAGTTTGCTTCCTTCCTTCCTTCCTTCCTTCCTTCCTTCCTTCCTTCCTTCCTTTCTTTCTTTCTTTCTTTCTTTCTTTCTTTCTTTCTTTTGTGGTATTTCCTTTAGATAACACCACCAGGTATTTTGAAAAACCATTTATTCAGTGTTTTATTGCAATGGCAAAGATGACTGCTTTTAAAAAAGAGGAACTGTTCTGATATCCAGAGACTGCAGGGAAGTCCGTTTCCCAGAGCTCCTATTGTGCCTCCCCTGCCTCCAGAGATAATTCTAACTTTTATTTTTAAAAGCAAAAGTGAGAAAAACTCCAAGCCAGTCAGAAATGAAGGTGTAAAGATGAGGGAGGAATGGCAGGGCTTGTGGTGGGGCCCGTGGCAGAGCTCAGTCAGAGAGCCCTTATTTTTTTATTTTTTTCATTTGTATCCCCCTCTCCCTGTGCTGTGACTGAACACAGGATATCATTCATGCTAGACAAAAGCTCAGCCATTGGACTGCACACCAACAACCCTCTCACACCCAACCCAGATACGTATAAGAATGATGCATTCACGAAAGCAACCTGTACTCTGGGTAGGATGAAGCTCTCTTGTGCTCTGTGGAAGAAAGGCAGGGGTGGCTGGAAGGAAAGTTGGGGACTAGAATCCTCTAGGAACTTACTTTTGTTATCGCTGTCTGTTGCTGAGGAGACTCGGGGTAGGAGGTAGATTAGCCCTGGTCCATCACCTCTGTGTCTGCCTCTAGTTTGTGGTAGCTTCCAGCTGCAAATTTCTTCATTTCAGCTCAAGGGGACTAGCTTAAGACGAGTCTTAGAAGAGTCAGGACAAAAAGTCGTCTTTTTCCAGCTCACCTTAGAAGTCATACAGGTTTCTTTCTGGCGTGTACAAGTCATGAAGACAATCTCAAAGTCCTGCCCAGGGTCAAGGGAGAGGAGACAGGTTCCATGTCATAAGGGAAGATTGAGAGCCTGCCATATTCCCCTTCCTTGTTCCTGCCATGTGCCTACCATTGTTCTGATGACTGGCATCATTCCTATTATCTTTTCATGTTCTTCGAAGTCAATGCCAATGTTCCCAAATCACAGATGAGAAAATTCGTGTTTGGAGAGGATACCCAGGATGTTTCTCTCCCCAGAGTCATTGTCTTATCTAGCTTGCAAAGTCTCTCCCATGTCTTCTTGGCTTTACTTGCATAAAGGCATGTTAAGGGCACTGTCATGTGTCTGTTGTTCTTAAGTCCTGTTCTTTGACAGCAAGACAGAGTTGATGAGGGTCCTAAGGAGCAACAGTGGTGCTAAGAACTGACAAGTCCATTAAAGAAGTTCTCATAGCTGTGATAAGCTGGGACCAAGCTCTGCTGTCTCATGCATCCTCAGATCCCCTTTGTCATTCCTGGTGCTGAGTCTGAGTCTTGGTAAGGAAGAGGCAATCTACACAGGAATCTACGGAATAACATCGGCCACTCCTTGGCTTCCTCAAGAGCAACTTCAGCAGCACTTTTATCCTTCTGGGACTACCCTGTCCATCCTGAAACAACACAGCACTACTCATAATCTTAGGGTAAACAAAGCGGTGACATCTCCTTCCTGCTCATAAATTGTCACTTGACCTTGCATTTGGCTCCTCAAGTTGTCATCTTTCCACTTCTTCCTTTTCTTTCTTCCTCCTTGGTTGATTTTCCAAAGCCCTAGCACACTGGTGCTTGTAATACAAATCCTTCAAACACAGTAGTCTCTACCCATTCCATCCCTCTCCTCTTGCCCCAGACCCTTACCCTGATCACTGCCCACTCCCAGCTCTTTTCTGCTCACTGGGATGATTCTCATCAGCAGAAATTGCCCACTCTCCCTGCTGACTGCCAGGGCTTAGAGAAGCAGGTCTAATTCTTTATGTCCCGTGTTGAATTTAATGCCAGAGTATCATAGATTGCTCAGTGCATTAACTTTACAGCACTATCTTCTCTAAACTGAACCAAACGTACAGGCCTCATCTGTATTTTATGGAAACCCAGTCACTGCACAAGAAAAACTGGCTGTTTAAAAGCTACTTGAACCTTGCATAGATTATCCTCTGCTTTCACTACAAGGCCTTCTAAGAACACCACTTGATGTTCCTGCTGACCCCTCCCATCTTCACTGGCTCGAAGTAATGACAGGGCTGGGCTAGGTAGGCCTTAAGTCACCTTGGCTTCAAGCTATTTTATAATAACTTCAGGAGGGTATGAGTAAGTTTGCGGCTCCAGTTTTTGCAAGGCTGAAACAGGAAGGATCACCACAATGAATTTGAGGCCAAAGCTACAAAAGAGAGTTCCAGACCAGTCCTGGCTACAGAGTAATGCTCTCCCTCAAAATAGAAAATCAAACCAAACCATAACAGCAGTAAGATAACATTCTCCGGCTAACCTCCGAGTTACATGTTCAATAAATGACTTCGAGGGTAGAAAACGTTTCTGCATGTGTGAATTGATTACATGCCTTCTACAGTTTTGCAGCTTCAAATTTGGTTAGATATCATTTTTGGAGTTCTTCAAACATCTGTACGACAGCACCCACAGGTACACACACACCACACCACATACACACACAACATCACACCATATACACACACCACATCACACCAAACACATTATACCACACACACACAACACAACACACACACACAACACACACACACATACATTGGCATGCACACAAATAATATTACTGATTTTTTAAAAACTTTTGAAAGGACTCAACATATCAATGCAGTCGTTTAATTCATGTATTCAGCGCTCATGTCCCTGTCCTCAATCCAGACTTGGGATTGTAGCAGAATGTCCTATATCTTGCTGCTGCTGCCTTACCATCAGTAGCAGTACCAGGGTCATGATGGCAGAGAGGTCACTTAGACCTACAGGCTGAGCTACCAAGCCAATGCCTTCTCCTAGGTTAGGGAAAGAAAGAATCACCCCTCCAACTGACTTTGAGGACCACTCTTGGACCAGCTAGTTAGTCTCTAGCTATAGTTTCCTCTGAGCTTATTTTTCTCTGAAGGAGTGTAGGGGTGTTTAGACAGAAAAGAAATTTACCTGGCCAAGGAGTCTTCTGCCCCTGAGCTTAGTACCTCGTGTAAGTGACCTGATGTGGCGCCTGGCTACAGCATCCAAAGGAGACGCCATTGGGGATGAACTCGGGGCCACATTTACTTATCCTGGGACACAGGTTTGAGAGGAGACACAATAGAAGGCAGCCTGTGGCAACAGTGCAGCCAGGCTGGGCTGTGGACAAGGGGACAGTCGCTGAGGAGGCGAGGCCTAGAAGCGAGAAGCTGCTACAACAGCTGCAGGGCCCTCTTTCTTCCTCCCTTCCTTTCTTTGATTTTTCTTCCTTTCTTTCTTATTTTTTTCTCCCTCCTTCCCTCCCCCATCTCTCTTTCTCTTTCTTTTGTTCTTCATTTGTTCCTTCCTTCCTTCCCTTCTCTCTTTTTTCCTTCCTTCCTTTCTTTCTATCCCCCCCTCTATCTATCTCTATCTCTTTCTCTCTTTCCTGTTCCTTAATGAAAATTGTTCCTCCCTCCAGTAATGACAAATAAGGAGCCAGAAGGGAGATTGTGTGTATGCAGGGAAGGGGACGCCTGAGGACAGAAAGGAAGGTAGGGCACAAAGAAACAGAAAGTGAAGAGGGGTGTTGGAAGCAAGAGGAGACATGTTCAGAAAGAGCACACACCTTTCCTGTGTTGTGTGAAAGGGGCCTTGGCATGTGCCCTCTCTCTCCCATTTTCAGTTCTCATCCTTGCTTTCTAGAACATATAGAAAGAACGAGAATAAAAGCAGGCCTGAAAGGCTTCAGAGCAGACATTCCCATCCTCTGGTCCCCTCTGTAAACATTGTCAGAAGGTGACAGGGGCTTGAACCTGTGTCTTAACAGTCCTCTCTCTCCAGTGCCCACTTGGTACCCAGAGGCAAGATGAGCAATAGGAAGCTTGGTTTGGGGTCTACATCCCTCCAAGTGTCACCTCCCAGATGTCAACTTGCCCCTGAAAAGCTGACTCTCCTATGAAGCAACCAGCAGTGTCAGGATGCTCTCTCTCAGGGGTCTCCACGGTGTCCCCCATGGTGGTCCCACTCCCCATTTCAGTCCCATGGGAATGAACACTGTGCTCTGGAATTCTCACTCCAGCCAGCCAACAGTCAGGCTTCCCATGGCTCCCTGACCCCATGGTACTTGGGCCATCTGTCTGGCCTCACCTGGGCAGGTGTGTTTCTGTAAGGGCTGGTGGAGCCTTGTAGCTAGTTTTGCCCAGTGGCTTGTACAGGCCCAGATCTACAGAGCAGCATAATCAATACCCAACATACAGCCAAGATGGTCGTGGCAGGGCATCTGGGGTTCACCAGATGGCTCTCAGAAACCTATGAGATGTTCTCCCAGAAGCATCTCATGGTCTGAATCTTTGTCTCAAGAAGGGAGGGCGGATGACCGTTCCACCCAGAGATCAAACAGTCAAGGGAGCTGATCAAAAGCATTGCATTTCACATCACAATCCTTGGAGTGTGGATTTCTCTTCCTTACAAAATGCCCGCAAGAATCTCTCTCTTGTGAAGTCCCTAAATCTAAACCTTAACCGGCAGATTCCAGCGGTGACTCAGAGGAACCAGCCTGCCACAGAGCCTCTAATGAAGGAATCAGTCAGGAATTCATGAAGTATTTATCTAGCTGCCAAAAGCAGACCCACCCTCCCTTTCTTGTACGTTAGAAATTGATGCAAAGTTTCCGAGACAAGCCTGCGATTGCGGCTGTCACCAAACAATGCCATATTTCTTTTCTTCTCTTAAATTCTAGGGATCATTCCCCGTAAGAGGGCAATTTGTCTGTCAGGCAGGCAAAACAGAGGCCGCTCTACCCTCATTAAACTGACAGCAAGGGTTATTAGCAGAAAACGAAGCCAGCCCTCCATGAAGCTAGCCACTGTTTCTTTGTGGTGAGCGCCGAGGAGATATTTTCAGTAATTAATTTGATAAATATATTAATTATGAATTGAGTTGACAGTACAATCAGATTGTCAGCCTTCCAGACAGCCTCTTGTGATAAGCAGCTCAGTGATGAAGTACTTGGATTTCAGGTCTGTCATCCTAAGACAGTCCCTTATCACCCGCCTGCCCATTCTCTGTAATTTCCTGCGCATTGTAATTAAATGGTGGCTTTCTGATTGGGAGTGACTCCTCAAACTTAATCTCTCTTTCTCCTTGGCATGTGGGGGAGGGGCACAAAAGCCCTTTGTTTCGGGGCGCTTTTTCTATGTTAAGGAGCAGGCTTGTCTTTCTTACTCCTTTAAATGAACTCATGTGGGCCTGAAGGACACAGAGCTGAACCTGCTGCTTCAACCCCTGCAGCTTCCAGCAGACTCAGTGTGAGTCTCTGCCACCTTGGGCAGGTCACCATTGCTCCAAGGTCCTGTGTTTTTTATCATAGGAAGAAAGAGTTGGTTTAAACCATCACAGAAGTTCCCAGAAGGCCTGCGATTCTGGGATCCCAAGGACTGACGTTTGCCAGCAGCCCTTCCAGACCCCTGGAAATGGGATAGAAGGTGAGGGGAAGAGAAGAGGGAGTACCAGCTGTATTTCTCCAGGACAGGTCATTCAGGGAGTCCCTTGTTAGCACTTTTTCCTCCCTTTTGATGAAATTAATTATGAACACTGCCCGGGGTCATTTGACTCCGGAGATACATGTCAAGATAAAATATTTCAGAAACACTTCTATTTAATAATTTAAGATGGTGGTTCACATTTGGGTGCAACAAAGGGAATTATTGGCAATTGCACATTTTAAAGAGGTGTGGTGAAGCCCAGCAAAGGAGGGGGATGATGGGGAATGTAAGGAGTGTCACCAGAGAACTCTGTTTAGTAAGACCCCAAAGAGAGAAGCTCAAACACCCTGGCCTGGACACAGAAGGCCAACATGCACAGAAGGAGTCATGGGCCTCTGCATTAGAGAAAGACCGGGAATTGTGATTCTGTCCCACAGTCCCATAGCTGAGACACGGCCCTGGATAAACCTGACTTTTCATGACAGTCCCAAGGTCTCAAAGCACTATGGGAAGAACAGCAGATTTTTGTACCACATAGACTCAAGTTCCAGATTCAAATGCTCCTTTCCTAATAGACCTCAATTATTTGTCTGTAAAATGGGCTAATAAAGTACCTACCCCAGGCATGAGGTGAAGGTCAAATTTAATAATTCAGCTGAGGTCCCTCCCAGAGCAACCAGCACACTGAACACTGCTATTAGTAACCATTGCTACTACTTATGTTGCTATCTCTCAGAACACAAATGACAAGATATAGATTATGGACGAAGGGCACAGAGAAGTTCCATGACTTACCCAAGGCTACCCAGCTATAGTGGCAGAGCTGGGATTTGATGATAAACAGCTGTACTACAGGGGCTGGGTTTCCCCCATGGGAATAAGTGAGGCCAGTGTGTGCCGGGGCAACTGAAACAAGCCTGTGCTCCATTTCCTTTGGGGGAAGACGGGGCACACTCACCTGTGTGTTTTGGTTCTAGGTGGGAAATACCTTCACTTTCTTTACTGTGTGCAGGAATGAGTGAGGTCTTTGCACTGGCTAATCTCTGGGGAATTATAGCGTAAAAAAAGGCAGCTTAGTTGATGTCATGTACTAGATGACCTTGGTCAGGTATTTCTTTTCTGAGGTTCAGAGAAACATTTGCTTTGCAATTATGAGGATCCAAGTTAGAGTATCAAAACCCACATAAAACAGATCAGTGTGTGCTATGCTCTCCTAACCCTAGTGCTGGGGCGGTGGAGATAGGAGGACCCCTGGTACTCATTGACCAGTCAGCCTAGCTTATCCACTGAGCCCTCAATGAGAGGCTCTATCCACAAAGTGGATGACACTTAGGGCTAAAAACGAAGGTTGTCCTCTGGTCTCCATATGCATATGTAGCTCTTACACATAAGCATGTATCCACATGTATATTTACCCTTGGAGACACACACACACACACACACACACACACACACACACACACACACATATACACACACAGAGGGGAGGGGAATTTGGTAAGGCTTACAAAAATATACCTGTGTTGAGTCTGCCTATATTTTCATGCATCCCTTGCAGCTACAGTAGGGTTATATCAGAAGCTTTGGCCAATAAGCTACTGGAAAAAGTGACACATGATATTTTCAGGCTGAAGCAGTTTAGAGCTGGTGTGTCCTCATAGCTGCCTCCCTCTCCAGAAACTCTGAAGGCCATTGCATGCTTCAGATGAAAGAGGGATATTTGATTCACCCGAGTGACCCAAGACTAAGTGATAAAATGTTCCTAGCTGTGCCACTGTGGTTTCGGGACTTCTCTATTACCACATGTTACAGCTTTTGTGGTTATTACTATACCTTCTTTGCCTATTCTTCAGGCAGGTAGATTCACCATCACCTCTGGCTCTTTGCCCTTGCCATTTCTGGGAGGCCTTTTCTTTATCCCATTGCTGAGCTTCTGACCCTTCAACCTCAACCATCCCACCCCACTCATGCCCCTCATCCTTCCCTGAAGACCTGTGACAAGTTTCTCAGATTCTTCTCTGGGTTACCCCAGAAGAACATGCTCACCTCTGGCTCCTGCCTAGCCCTCAGCGTCTCTCTTTTATATGTGCTAATCTTGTCCGGTTGGCCATCTGTGAGGCTGAGCACATCCTGTCCTACTTCACACAAGTGCCTAGTTAGCACTCACTATGTGCCGTGCATGCATGGATGACAACTTACACTGCTGTGTGGTCTCTGCATGCTTTCATAGCCCAGCTCATTCTGCTGGATGCCCAGTGAACTGACTCTCATCAAAGATACAAACAAACAGCCTTTGGTCCTATTCTGAAACAACCTTAAGCTAAGTCTTTGAGGAAAGCCATCTTCTAGGGCTTAGTACACAAGTACCTTGTCTCGGAGAGAGGATGATAAAGTACCTACCCAAGGTGAGTGCTCTCCAGTTGTTGGCTATGAAACAAGGCTTGGTACAGAGTCAGCTGAGCTAAAGCAGACTGGTCATTCTCTGTCCCCGTCTCTGCTGGTACTCTGTAAAGGAAAAAGGCTGCACTTGGACTTGGCCATCAACACCATCCCTAGAGGAGCCACTGTGGCTGTACTCTTGGCCAGGAAGTATTTAAAGTCAACTTTTCTGAAGAATTCAGGTGCCTTGTATAAAACTCTTTGTTGTGTCCAGCACCTGGAAGACTTGGTCATCGTCATGGGCAGAGAATGGGCACAGCACTGAAGCACGGTGCTTGGAAGCTGGAGTTGGTGAGCTCCTTGGTCGGGTTTCCATCTACTGGATTTCATCCATTGGAGTTCCCCAGCACTGGCAAACAAAAGCAAAATTGACCCTCCCTCCATAATACTCAATTTCTTTTTCCTTTCATTGTAGGCAAAGCTGATGCATGTAGCTAAGCAGACACAGGTAACCAAGATGACATTTGAAAGGGGAGGAAGAATGGGCTCACTCTGGACAACAAGGGGTCTCTGGTTCAGATCTTTTTCCAGGAACAAATACATGCCTTTCCCCCTAAAGTTCTGCCTTGCTGTCTTCTTTTCAGAGAGAGCTTAAGGATGCAAAGCATGGCCATGGGTTGAGTCTTTCCCTTTGTTGAATCATTCTTGAGTCTACACGCTTTAACGTGTTCCTGTTATATTTCAAAGCATAAACATGATCGCTCTTCAGGGGGTGCTGACTGAGACCAAAGACAAGCGTGTTGTCTATTATCCCACCCTCTGCTTCAGAAATGTTCTCATCAGCGCTCCCTGGGTGTCACTTACTAAATCCTGCATGGCAAACTATAAATGCCTTTATTTTATAACAGAAGTGACTGCTAAGTGGACGCAAATTGATTCTGGAGAGGACGCTAAGTGATAATCCACCCCACCCCCCAGTTTCCCAGGAAAGAAAATATACCTATTCCTGAGAGATTTTTTTCAACTTGGGTTTGAACTTGCTTATGCCTTTTTAGAGTCCAAGTGGAGACTATGGTGCTTTTGTGTGGCTGTCAGATGTCTTTGCTTAATGCAGAGGGAGGAATGATAAATATGTAGAATGCTTTGATGTTAAGACCCCATGGGCCTCCGATGGGGCTGAGTAGAAGGCAGTTGACACTGTGGTTTTCATCCCTCCACGGGGATCGAGCAGATGCTTGAAAATAAATGGCACCTGTGGAGAAAGTGCCTTATCCCTGATTATGTCACCAGAGCCTGTGTTCCCCATGCAAACTGAAGGGCTCAGAGCTCCTCCTGGCAGGAAACTGAAGGCGGGCAGGGGATGAAAGGCAGGGACTGGCTTTGTTGTGTGCTGTCTGCCAGGGAATCTGCAGGTGAGCCCAGGCAGCAGTGACCAAAGGATTCATGGCACATGGGGCTAATCTGCAGGCAGGAATATAAAAGAAACATACTCGAGGGATGAGGGATAAATGGCTAGTTCCACATAACCAGGCTGCTTTCCCTATGAAGCCTCTGCATCACCAGCTGTAAATGAGGAGTTGGAATGGGAGAGAGCTCAGAGATTCTATTGCTTGGAGATGGTTATGAGGTGACCATAATGCCCCTTCTGTTGGAAGTGGAAACCTTTGGAGAACCTGTCTCTGCTGGTGCCCTCAAGGTCAACTTCTCCTCTTGGAGTGATTGGTTAGGGTCAAGGTAGTAGGGGTGGCAGAGAATTTCAGAAATGTCTGAAAAGCCTACATTGCTAGTCTGTTTAAGCAGAACCTTTGAAGGACCCAGGAACTTTTGCCTTCACAGACCTTTCTTCTCTGTATGTGCATATATGTATATATGTATGTGTGTATACATACATACACACACAAATATCCATAATACAGTTTAGATTTCTTATACATTCTTGATTCATTAATTCATATATTAATTTTTCCTTCCTAATTTTAAGAGGCATATAAATGAAAAAGAAAATATTGTCACAGACCATTAAGATGAGTTTAGGGGCTAGTGAGAAGGCTCAGTTAATAAAATGATTGCCACATCAGCATAAAGACTTAAGTTCAGATCCTCAGTGCCCATGTAAAAAGCCAGGCACAGAACCCTGGTGCTTCCTGGACAGTCAACAGAAATTGTGGAATTGCTTCAGGTTCAGTGGGGGACCCTGTTTCAAGAAATAAGGTGGGAAGAAATAAAAGAAGATATTAATGTCAACTTCTGGTCCACACATTTGCATCTGCATGTGTATGTGCACATACATGTATACATCATGCAGCATGCTAACAAATATACACATATATACAACACACATACACACACGTGTGTCTGGAGCCCTGTGCCTCACAAATATGTGTGTTTTACTCACTGGTTCCATAGGAATCTACCAGCCACCAGAGGTTGCCAGTCAACCTTTAAAATGTCATCCCAATGACCAAATTCTACCCAATACTAGACAGAGGGACCAAAGAGAGTTGGAACTTGGTTGAGTTTTTATCACATGAACATGTCTGGGGAGGTATATGGTGGCTGTTCAGGTATATAGACCTGTTCAGTCTGTTACAACAGGACAGTGTGAGCCTGGTGGTTAAAAGCTTCTAGGCTCTCATTTTGTAACCCCCCCTTCCTAATTGAATGGCTTTGTTGGCTTGGCCACCACTTGTCAATCTGTAAAACGAGTCTATGTCTTTTGAGGCACTTGATAAATGGGAGCTATGTTGGAATGTCACACATAAGATGACAACAGGATTCCTATTTTTTCAAGAAGTGTCAATATCCATCACTTCCATGAGCTCCATAAATGCACTCGAGTGTGGCAGACCATACGGCCCAACTGCAGCTCCAGGAATTACGGACATGATAACTGCCTTGCTGGTCCAGATACCAAAGAGAAGACAAAGGGGACTTTGGGTTTCTTAGGAAAATCAACTGGAAGTGACTGTGGAGGAGCAGAAGCTCTAGAGTCCTTGACCAAATTCTTCCCGCTAGTTCCCGGCCAGCCAACTTTCTACGCCATGGCCAATCTCAGCCTAAGACTAACTGTGCCGCTCAGCCCTGAATCAAACTAACGAGGGTTTCTGAAAGCTCCTGTAATTTCGTGTGGAAACAATACCTTAAATTAATATTTTCTTTAGTTCAAAAGGCTGCCTTGCCCTTGGCTGAATGCTCTTGCTACAGGGGACCAGGGAGTGACCCCTCGTCAGGGGTTTTGCAATGTGGGGACAAAAGCCCACTCCCATACATCAATAACAAAAAATATCTCACCCAGAGGCATTAGTCCATCAAAAATGTTCTACAACAGTTGAGTACAAAAATCAATTCTGAAGGGCAGTATATCACAGACCATAAATTATGTGTGTCCAGTTGAGGGAGTGAGAGGGAATGAGCAGAGGAGAGATGGGAGCTCCTGCTGTAAGACCCAGTGGAGAGCCCACCCTAGGGTTGGGGGCGAGGCTAGGTCCACAGTCCTCTGCATGCCCTGTGAGAAGTAAAGGCACACGATAGGGAATGGAAATGTCAAGTTAGGGCTCTTGACTGCATGATGATTTTCCCTAACACTGAAAGAACTCCTTCCCTTATAGAGGCAGAAACAATGACTATTCTCTTCTTATAAGATCCTAACAAGCTAAGGTATGATTCCACCAAAGTTTAACATAAAAAACCCTTTAGAATTTTGGGTTTACACACAGAGCATGGGCTAAAGGATGCCTATAGAAGTATGGTTGGCCTCAAGGTAGTTGCACTGAAAGCTCTTCCTCCAGCAGAGATGATGGGTTCCCTATAGTCACATAGTGTCCCCTTTTAATTAATTATCCTTCTAGCCTATACATTCTGTCTCCCCCCCCCCCAGACCCTGATGTCATATGCAATTAGAGAAAAATTGCATACTAATGGCTAGGAAGAGCAGCTAGAATCTCAGGTATGGGTCCAATGACCCTCCCTACTCATTATTTTTTTTTAATTAGGGAGTCTCATCAACCAACAATCCAGACTGTGATAGACTTGAAAACAGGAGCAACTAATGTAGTGAAGGTGGAGTTTGCTTTGCTAACAGGTTAGTGCTGTATAACACTCACCCAGAAAGCCCTGCTTTGGTCTTCAGATCCTTCTTGTCCTGGCCAGCTTCTACATGGACACCAAGGAAGACCACTGACTGACTACTACTCCCAGCCCTAGATGTTCCTCATCAGGACCCAGTTTTTAATTACCGCACATTACAGACACATAGATGATGATTGAACACAAGTGGCTTCCAATGGGGAACTACCACAAGGTCCTTAACACATGTCCCAAACTCCTGATTTTTCCAGAGACTCACAGGGATGCTCTTTCACACTGTAATGCTGCCTAAGCATTGGAAACACTTTGATTTACTGGTCTATCCTACCAGTAGTACTCTGAATCCTACCTGACAGTATACCACAAATAACAACTCCGTCCTTAAAAGATGCCATGCCTTTGAGATCTGGTCCTGCCAGCCTCCTACCATTACATATCCTGCCTTTGGGCTAGCTTCCTCAGTCAGTAAGTCCGCAGCAGCTCCACTTGATGGTGCTGAAATCTGGTGGAGAGGTCAACTCTAAGAGGCAGGGCATGTGCCTCTCTGCATCAAACTCTCACAAATCCCCTTGAAGGGGGCCACAAGTAGATGCTCAGGCAGAGTTAGAACCCTACAAGGGTAGCCTGAATTTTTATGTTGTTTCCCCTTTCTCAGGGAAGGGAATTTGGGGATAGCATTAGTCTATTTCTAACTAAGAGTTAGAGAATCCCATCTACAGCTACCAGCATCTAACCCTTTGTGTAGAGATTTCTTGCTTCCCCTAAGCAACCACTCCTCTCTTGCTCAAGGTTGTTGATGTGTTTGCCAGAACCCAGTGATCACTTGAATGAAATAGGACTTGCTAGAATGTGGGGTCTCTTATTTTAATTTCTAACTTACACGGCTAGGTGGGAACTCTTTGCTTTATTTAGAATAAAAGGAAGAAATCAGAGTTATGGGTGAAGGCCCACCGTGTACCCTGCTTATAGAGAAGTGGTCACAGTTCCTTAACCTTGTTCAACTCATCTAACTATGTGGTCCAAAACCAGCCACTTGTGTGTCTCCTCTCAGGGTTCCTTAGCAGATCCAGGAACTTGACTCCCTTCTTGTCTCCTCTGATAATGTCACTCTTTGCTGTGCATGTTCCCCAGAACCTACCCTAGTTTATGTAACTATAGCTAGAAAGTGTAAAGAGAGTCATCAGGGCTTAGGTTGGTGCTAGACACTGGTACCCTGCAGAGGGTAAAACCACCTTTGTCCCTAGGAGGCTGAGTTTAGCAGAGGGGCCGCATACTCTGTGAAGCTTTCCTGTGTGACAAGCTTCTCTTTCATTTTAGTTCTTCATTTACTTGTTGGGTCAATATTTACTAAGTATCATTACATGCTGGGCTAGTTTTCAAGGATGAGGCAGTATGTAAACTCCAGGTTAACTCAACTGCTTTTCAGGGAGCCTATGTCCCTTTATTTCTCCTCAAAGACCATGTGCTCACACCCCATCAGATAAGCACCTTCTAAACCTAGTAAACCAACATCCTTCCAGGCCACATATAAACTGTGATAGTTAAACCTGATTTCCAATTTGACAAATCCAGAATCATCTAAATGACAATCTTCTGAGAGTATCTTTAAATGAATTTCTAGGCAGATTTATCTGAGTTGGGAAGACCTATCCTATGTGTGGATGGCATCTTTCCATAGCCTGGGGTCCTGAACCAAATAAAAGAGAGAAAGTAAGTGACTGTGCTCTCAAACTATGAACCAAATTAACCCCCTCCTTCCTTATTTCTGCCAACTATTTTGTCATAGTAATCAGAAAAGCAACTACTATATAGACTGACCCTTTTTTCATCTCTTTGGACCCTCCCAACACTTCCTTGCTTGGCAAATTTCAAATTATTCTTTCTTCAAAACCACCTTCCTGTATAGCATCTGGGATACCTTGAAAAAAGCATGCTCTTGAAGGTACACTGCCATGTTGTTCAGTTATAAGCCCTCATCCCCTGCGGTACCCAGGACATGTCTTCCAATAGTCAGCTCAGTGCCCTGTACATAGGACTTCTTTCCTATTGGACTGAATATTCTCCTGTGTACCCAGAACTCTGTCTTCCCACCTCCTCTGCTCTGATATAAATGTGTAAATTTAGTATGTAAATAAAGCAGTGATTTATTTTAAAAGAGAGACAGAGATACACAGAGAGAATCTTTGTGTTCATGGGAGGTGTGCAAAGAAGAGAGGTTGGAAGATAAAGAGAAAAAAAGAGTCCACTCTGGGACCAGGGATGAAGGTGGTAGGAATAATTTTCTTCTAGGCTGGGATGGTTAGCTTTTGTCAAGTTGACACATACTGGAGTCACCTCGGAATAGAGAAACCAAATGAAAATTTTCCTCCATCAGATTGGCCCGAAGGCACATATTTAGGGAACTGGTGTGTGAGTGGAGCCATCCTTAGGCAGAATATTTGAGGAAAGCATGCTGAACAAGTCATGGAAAGCAAATCAGTAAGCAGCGCTCCTCTGTGGCCTCTGCAACAGCTCCTGCCTCCTGCTTGCTTCCTTAGCTTCCCTCACTGAGAGACTGTGATCAGCCCATGTAAGGCAAAATAAATAAATAAATAAATAAATCTTTTCCGCCCAAGTTGCTTTAGGTGATGATAATTATTACAGCAACAGAAAGAAACCCAAGGTCACAGGTTTTGGGTATCCAGGGACCTCAACCCTGCAGACACAGAATATTTCAGGGTCTGAGAACTTCTTACCTGCTGAAGAACCAAAGCCATCAGAAGAGTATTGGTCTATCTCCCCCAACCCTTCTCTTCTGTCAGAAATTTAGAGCTTCTTTGAACTTTGTTGCCTTTGTTAGTACATGGTCCTGGCATCTTCTAGAATCCTTCCCAAAGCTCTGAATGTCTAGGCCTAGGAGACCTTGAAAACTCTTAATTGATTAAATGAACAAGTGAGTGATTAAGGAATAAAATTAAGCTGAAACAGTTGACAAAGTAAAATTATGGCTATGTCAGGTAATCAGAGAGGAAGATTAATGTTCTCACATCTATGGAGCCCCCAGTACTTCAGAAATGACTCAAGCCTTAGAAAGCCACTAACGCTCTTGTTTGGATGTCTACGAGATCTCAAGTTGTAAGCATCCTCCAAATGCACAAATTCAAGTCCATCCATCCATTTATTGAACTTCTATTTACTAAGGGTCTCCAGGGATAGGCACTCTTTGGTCATGAGGGGACACACCAGTGATAGAAGCATGCAGATCCCTTCCAGGGCTCCCATTCCAGCTAGAGCAAGCAGATAAAATTGATAAATACAGCATGTCTGCAAAGCTCACAGGAAGGTGAAGTTGATAAGTGGAAGTGAGAAAGTACAGCAAAGTTGGGAGCCTGGGTGTCTACATGCTGCAATATAGGCATTGTGGATAGAGCAGACTGCATCAGAAAGAGATGACAGGCTTTTGAAAAATAACACTTTGTATTCTTTGAAAGTGTCACACATGTATATAGATCATAACTAATTATCACTATCTCCCTACAGCTTCCTTCAGTGATGCCACCCCCATCGTTTTTTCAACTTCCTTTGAATTATTATCAATCACCCCCTGAGTTCAGTTAGTGCTGCCCATAAGCATAAGGATGTGGGCCATCCCCAGCGGTGTGAGCATCCTGACTTGGCCATATTTATCTACACAAGGAGGGCAGTGACCTTCCTTTCTCGGCAGCCATCACCTGCCAATAGCTCTTTCTCTGAGGTCCTGCCCCACCCATGCTGGACTCTTGTCTGGTTTGACCTTTGGCAGGTCTTGTGCAGCTAAACACAGATGAACAGTTTCTGAAGGGAGCACGAGTAGCTAGAGAGCCCACCGGTGCATCATGGGATCCACATTTCCCATGTTCCACATCACTGTGTCTACTGCCATCACCACCCTCAGCGTCACCTGACACATCACTCTGTCACTACTTTTCTCGTTATGTCATCACCACTCTTCCTTTCCCCCTCTTATCTTTTGTGTTCCTTCTGGGTAACTAGCCATAGAGGGAGGGCCAGAAGAGTTCACTGACTGTCATTGTCACAGGCAGTACCACCCTGTGTGTTGCTTTTGGGGACTTCTAGTCCAAAAGACAAATGTTGCTTCTGAACTGAGTGCTCTGGGGGAAAAAGACATGAGACTCTGGGGTGGGTGGGGGGAGATAGTTTATTACTAAGAGCAAAACAGTGACCATATTGGTATTGGATCTCCCAGCCATAATTCCCCCAAGGTAGTAAAATGTGGGCTGACTGGCCCTATGTAGATGAAGAGAGAAAGAGGAGCGAGCACCTCAGGTACCTCTAGTTTTTAACATGGGCTACAGGTTCACCTGACCTCTGCTCTGAAGTTACCACCATTCTCTAGCTGTATCATTATATCAAGTAAGTTGACAAACTTATTGTGGGGCCTGAAGAGCTCTGGCCCTTCTAAGGCCATCTGCAGCACAAACAGGGAAGAGCCTGAAACAAAGACAGTTGGGGACCTCTGCTTGTAGGACACAGAAACATGAGGACACTCAAGATAATTTTTCCACAGGTGACATAAGAGAATTAGGAATCAAGGATGACAGGTAAGGTTCATTATTTGTTTGCTCTTCTTTTGTCTTTTTCGGATTCTGAGCTGGCTAAGAACCCAGGCTGTTACTTAGGGACTGACAGACTCCTATTTCATCTGGGAAGATGGACAGTTGGAGGCCTGACTGGTTTTCCACTGCCAGTATAATCACCTTGGGCAATTTGCATAACCTATTTCCTCATTCCTGAAACAGGGACAGTGGTGGCATCCATTTTAGGATGTTCCCGAGAGAATCAATTATGTTCCAAGAATGCTTAGCTTAATGGTTGCACACACAAAGGCTCTGCCCCTGATGCAGATGATGGCACTGCCTACAGACCACACTCCTCTTGTTGTCCATACTGGAGCCTGTTGTAATATACTCAGTAAACCGCTGTTCTTCTCATTTGCAAAATAGCAATATAATAATTATTTTATACAAAGGAAAGCTTAAGTTATAAAAAAACCAGCAGGAGGCTGACAACTCAGTGTAATGGCTGGTTTTGTATGTCAACTTGACACAAACTGGAGTTATCAAAGAGAAAGGAGCCTCCCTTGAGAAAAATGCCTCCATGAGATCCAGCTGAAAGGCATTTTCTCAATTAGTGATGGGGGGGGGGGGTCAGCCCATTGTCGGTGGTGCCAGCCCTAAGCTAGTAGTCTTGGGTTCTATAAGAAAGCAAGTTGAACAAGTCAGGGGAAGCAAACCAATAAGTAACATCCCTCCATGACCTCTGCATCAGCTCCTGCTTCCTGACCTGCTTGAGTTCCAGTCCTGAGTTCCTTTGGTGATGAATAAACCCTTTGCTTCCCAACTTGCTTCTTGGTCATGATGTTTGTGCAGGAATAGAAACCCTGACTAGACACCCAGTCAGGTAAATTGTGACCTGACAGTTTGATGCCAAAGGTAGGAGATCGTTTTGTTTTGTTTTGTTTTTAATGTGTACATGTAATGAATCCTTTGGGTCTTTCTCTGGTTCTGAATTTAATATCCCAATATTTATTTACATAATCTTTTTTTAAAGTCACCACCAAAAAAGCAAATCAAAGGTTCTTGTTGCTTCTAGAAATGTCTTTTAAACCTCAAAATTGAATCCAGGGCATTTGCTTATCTTTGTGTATTGTACTGATAATATAGATTATAATATGATAATTTATGATAATCACTGATAATATGGTTGCTGAAGATTAAATGTGCCCCACACATCCCAGAACAAACATATATTTTCATAAACCGTGTAGTCCAGAAGGCCTAAGAAGATAGACATCCCGTGTGTGAAGAGTTAAATAGCTCAGTAATCTAATTATCTCCCAAGTATCTGTTTTGTGCCAGGTAGGGCAGAGATCTGACTCAGCATCTCATGTATGATATGGTCTATAGGATTCATGAAAGAAAGAGAGGCAGAGGAAGAAGGAGGGGGAGGGAGAGGGAAAAGTCATAAGTAGATGGTCTTGATGCGTTTTTGGTTGCTATCACCAAATATCTGAGACTGGGTAACTTATGTTTATTTGGCTCATAGTTCTAGACAATGGGACCTACAAGAGCCTACTAGTCTCTGCTTAGCATCTCAGACAGCTTCTTTGCTGCACCATAGCATGGCGAAGTGAATCATGCTGAGACTCTAAGGCCATGATGGGAGCTTGGCTTGCACAAACTTATTTAATCCCAGTTGCCGTCCAAGGGCCCCAGTTCTACATACAGTTAGAATATAAACTTGGGAATCAAGTTTCTAAGTTTTTCCTCCCACCACAGAGAACCTGAGTGGAATCCTGAAGAAGATAGAAACATTGTCATAACCTTGGAGGGTGGGCCATACTAGAAGGAATACAAAGGAATCGGGTTTGATGGTCACTCTGGATTTCAGGTCTGAGTGTAGGTACCGCAGTGACTTTGGACAGACTCTCAAAATCTTAACTTCTCTAATGATCTTCCTCTTGCTGAAAAGTATGTTAAAGTTACCCTTCCAGATCGTTTGAGGACCAATGTCTAAAACGGTCCATGTGTTTAGCAAGCTAGAGAGTCAAGATATGACATTCAAGAAAACTACAGTCTAGCATCTTAGCTGGATCCCCAGGAAGCAGACTCCCAGAAAGGAGTCTGAGGGAGAGATGGTGGAGACACCAGACCAGTTCTTAGGTGTTGAGAAGGTAGGACTGGGCTGAGGGAGAAGCTGGACTGCAGTGTCCTCTAAAGATAGGTAGCCTTCCTTGTTCTCAGTGGAGGTAGGTGGTCTGGAGCTTGTATCACCTCATCAGCCAGTCACATGGCTTGGAGAAGGTTACAGATTAGCAAGTCCCCTTAGCAGAAGGTAGGCCTGGAAGAGGGACTGCCCAGAACAGGGAGAATATGGAATGTGTCAGTTACATTTCTTTTCCTATAATAAAATCCCAGGACCAAGGTAACTTATCAAAGGAAAGGTTTATTTTGGACTTGCCATTCCAGAGGAATACGTGTCCATCACATCAGAGTTGGGGAAGTGAGGTGGGGCAGTTGAGGCGCCAGGCATGAGGCATCTTAGTGGTCTGAGCAGCAGGTAGAGTCCTCATCTCGTACCACAAGCAGGAAACAGACAGACAGACCAAGCAAACACAAAAGAGAATGAGGAAGTTAAAACCTCCCAGTGCCATACTTCCCCCAGGAAGGTCACACCTCCAAAGCCTCCCAACCAGCCACCCCTCTGGGAACTAAGTGTTCAAAGCCCCAACTCTAGAGGACATCTCACTCACTCATCACAAGCACCTTGACCCTGAGGGGATCTGGATGACTCACTATAGTACTCACCCCAGGACATGGAGCCAGTGGGAAGATTGCTGCTATCTAGACCTGGACCAGAATAACTCAGCCATCCCTTCTAGAGCCTGTGAAGTTGGTTTCCCTCTGTTCTGCCTCATCTGAGAATCCACAAGGATCTGGAGCTCCTGAAGACACAGCCACCTTCCTCCTAACTGGTTTTACTTTTACCTGCATCCTTTCTCATTTTGTGAGCACAGTGGTTGTGTATCAGATGGCCAAGTGCTTCTCACAGAGAGCTATGAAACCTATAAACCACAAGAAATGGCAGTAACTCAAGCAACAGGTCTTGTTTGCAGGGATGGGGGCTATTGGCCTCACCTGATGGTGGCATCAGAGGGCTGCAGTTTAGCAGTGTTTGGGGCCAGCCTGAACTGGGCTGAACTTCACAAGTCCCTGTATTAGAAATTCTGTGCCACTCACTGGTTCCTTTTGAGTATACATCTTTCTTCTTGTTATTCTCTCTCCAGCTGACATTTAGAAATCTAATCTCCTTCCACCTCTTGGCTCAGAAGGCTTGCAGGCTCCTATACAGCCCGCTCAGATAGGTCACCTTTCAGGGACACAAAGGAAAGTTTGGGCACTATCATAATAATTGAACAGTTTGCAGTCTTCCTGGAGTTGTGCTGCTGTGTTTGGTCCCATTGATCAAAGGAGCAAGGAGAACTCTCTAGGAACAAAAATGAGGTCATAACTTAAGGGGTGCTGGAGATGGAACCCTAGGCTTCCACCCTGCCTGAACTAGGATGTGGGCATCATTTCTCTTTCCCAGAGACATTCAATATATATGTGACAGAGTCAGACTTGCCAATTAAAGGCTGTTCTAACTGAACTAACGCTAGAATTTGCTCATAAGGGACTAAACTATAGAGCTCTTTGCTGAAATACTATTGAAGGTTCATGATTCCTCCAAAATAAAGTCATCTTTCCACTAGAACTTCCCCGATGCTCGGACCCAGACCTGTGATTGTGACACAAAATAAAGGGACAGACACTATCTCCTTTACTGGCCACACTATTCATAAGCAATTGGCAGCTGTGGGCTCCTGAAATGAAGCTCAAAGTGCATGCATGCACACATACATAGTATGTATATAGAAACATATATTTACATATGTACATATGTATATATATATACATACATGGCCAGCCTGGCGCTGAGCTTCCTATGTAGCTGAACTCCTGGTTCTCCTGCCCTCATTTCTTATCAGTGCTAAGATTACAGGCATGCTACCAGGTCCAGTTTATGCAGTGCTGAAAGTCAATCCCAATATCCTTTGCACATTGGCAAGCACAATGGGATCACATTCCCAGCCCTGCAGTGTACTTACTTAGCTTCAAGGATGCTCCTTCTAGGACATCAAATTTGGGCATTAAGTACCTTGTAACAAGAAGTCTGCCAAGTGAATCACAACAAGTAAATTCATTACAATACACAGCCATTAGAATGGTATTTCAGAAGTATATTCCACAGAGGTAAAATGTCTACATTGCACCAAGTCACAAGCATTGTACAGCAGGGTCCGATTCAAGAATAGATTCATCTCACAGACTGTGTGAAGTCCAGGAAAAAAAAACAAAACAAAACAAAAAATTGAATTAGTAAACCTATAATAATTTTGGTCATAAAAAAAAGAATAGATTTATGTGTCTGGGCAAGTGTGTACCTGGTCTTTTCATATCACCTTGGTATTGAAGACCACTCTCTTTATTCCTTTGCTCCTTCCATATTTTATGTAATATCTACATATAGATATGTATCTTACATAGTGGAGAAAGGGGGTCTCAGAGAACATGCAGAGGTGGTCTCCTGCCTGTTGGAGATGGCTCTTGGCCCAAGGATCAGCCAGCTTTCAGAACCCAGACTCTGCTCCCCAGCACCACCCATGGCTCCTGGGGTCTACACTCACATTTGTAGGTGAGAGAAGTAATGTGGGGCAAGGACCCCATACTTGGGTCCACGGGAGCACTGGTGACTCTTTTCTAGAGCCTTGCAGGAGGGTGTCACAGTCGCTTTGTGATCTCAAGCAATGCTTCTGTTAAGTTGCTGCTCCCTGGGGTCCCATGTTCTCTGATGGGTCCCCAGCATCTCAAACACTCACGGGGTTCTAGGCCCTGGCTACAGTGGACAGCTGGGTGTCCTTCTGAAGGCCACATGTGCCTTTGCTCTAGGGTATGGAGCAGGGCAGGTGCCAGCAAGGCCGGGGAAGGCGATGACAGTGTTGGCTATCTGCAGATCTCGCTGTGGCTAAGGTTGCCTGGTTTGCAATTAGATGAAAAGCCTGGAGGCTGCGAGGTCATTTCCCTCAGCAAGTTATCATTTGGGCAGAATCAGAGGCTTGTCAGGCTCTGAGCTCTGTGTACCTGCCCACGCCTGTGTGTGTGTGTGTGTGTGTGTGTGTGTGTGTGTGTGTGTGTGCCCATCCATGCCTGTCTCTATCTCTGCCTCTCTCTGTCTTTCTCTCTGTGTGAATACCAACCCATGTCTCTCTCTCTCACTCTGTGTGTATGTGTGTGTACCCACTTAAGCCTCTGTGTGTGTGTGTGTGTGTGTGTGTGTGTGTGTGTGTGTGAGTGCAAGTATGTGTGTACCCACCAAAGCCCATCTCTGTCTCTCTGTCAGTGTGTATGAATACAAGCCCTTGCCTCTCTCTCTCTTTCTCCCAGTCTCTGTCTCTCTGTGCCTGTGTCTGTCTCTGTCTCTCTGTGTATGTGTGTACCCACCCACACGTCTCTTTATCTCTGTGTGTGTGAATAACAACCCATGATTATCTCTGTTTCTCTCTCTCTCTCCAAACCTGCCCCTTTACTCTTTGTGCCTCTTACTCTTGCCTCACAGCCCTGAACTTGTACATAGACACACTCCCTGCCTGCCTGCCTGCTTGGTAGACCCATATCAAAGTCACCCCATGGCCACTGAGCAAGCTGTTGATTTTATGCAGTGGACTTTCCCTAAAGTCATTTTACCTGTGCCATAGATCCAGGGCCTTTTACCCATTTCCCCACTGCATGTCACTGCTTGCAATTTTCCGTTTCTATTTATGATTATGGGCCACCCTTTCCCCCATCTAGGTCTAAAAGCAGGTTTTGAAAATTGAAACTGCAATTTACATTTGAATTTATGTCTGTGTGTGTGCAGATGTGTGTGTGCCACGGAGCCCACGTAGAGGTCAGAGGACAACTTGCAGAAGCTGTTTCTCTGCTTTCATCACATGGGACTCGGAGATCGTCAGGCTTGGCAGTAAGCACCTCTCCCACTGAGCTATCTCACCAACTCAAGAGCCAGCTTTGTCCCACGTGTCTCTCCAGCACCTACCATGGTATGGTGAGGCTCTTGATAGCTAGATGAATGACTGGATATGTATGTGATTGACATGTGGCTGCCATTGATAACTTTTAACCTGGAGACTGTCATTGACTCTCATCCTGTGTGATCCTCTGCAAAGGTGCACAGATACTTATTTCCCATCTCACCAAGGTGGATGCCACCAACACATTTAACCTGAGACTGCAATGAATTAAACCAGATGAAGACACATACCAGAAACAGAGTTGTCATTGTTCCCTTCGTCCAGCCTCTGCCAGCTGCAGCTGGAGGTCATTTTCATTATGAAATCCCTCTTTGCCCTTGGAGATCCCAGACTCTCTAGGGTCTGTTTCAGTTGTCCTCTCCTGTAAGTATCTCTGGGACTGCCATGTAGAGGACACCGGAAGCCCTTGCTGCTAGGATGGCTCTTTAGCTGTGGTGGGAAGGGATACCTAGTTTAGAAGTTAACTTGGTACCTTGGAGAAATGTGCCTTGAAAAAAGATCAATGCCAGCTAATAGCCCCACAGAGAGGAGCCAGGAGGACAGACAACCTGCCTCACAGCAGTCAGAGTGGTATAAGAAATGTGGCACTGGGGTGGCCTCTCTTCTCTTGGGGACTAGGTTTCCTATGAGATGACTTTTGCATCTTGAGATGTTCAAGGTTTCAATGTGGCATTACCATGTGGAAGCCAATCCTTAAAGAAATGGGACTTGTAGAGAGGGGATATAGGGACATGGGAACAGGTTTCTTGGGCCCATTAACAACCTGGTTGCTTAAGAGTTTGCAGTTGATGCCTGGGCATTAGTAGAGTTCAGGAGCTGTTCTGTGGTCACATAGCTAAGTGACTTGCTATGGGGCTTTTGACCTCAATAATTTCATGAGCCGTGCTACCTTAATGAAATATCCTCACAGGCTCATGTATTTGGACACGTGGTTCCTAGCTGATGGCATGTTTGAGGAAAGTTATAAAAACCTTAGGAGGTGGAATGCTGTTGGAGGAAGCATGTCAACTGGGGATGGCCTTGAAATTTTATAGCCTTGTCCCACTACCCATTCTCTCCCTCTCCTTCTTCTTATCCGACTCTTCCCTTCCCCTTCCCCTCCACCTCCCCTTCCTCCCCACCTACTCCTCCTTCTCCCTCCATTTCTACTTCCTATGTGAGGATAAAATATGATTCATCTTCCTTCTCCCACTGTCATATCTTCCTCATCATGATGGACTCTATTCCTTTGGAACTGTAAGCCAAAATAAGCCTTTTCTCCCTTAAGTTGCTTTTTTTTTTTTTTTTTTTTTTTTTTTGGTCAGGGCATTCTATCATGATAACAGAAAATAAGTTAGAACAACATCTCTCCAGGGTTTTCTGAGCACTGGCTTTACACACACACACACACACACACACACACACACACACACACACACACAAATTCCCTGAGGAAGCTTCATTGTGGGGCAGACTGTCTTAGCATATCATCACTGTGAAGAGACACCAAGACCATGACAACTATTATAAAAGCAAACATTAATAAAAGCTTACAGGTTCAATGGTTCAGCTCATTATCATCAAGACAGAAAGCATGGCAACATGCAGGCAGACATGGTGCTGGAGAAGCTGAGGGTTCTACATCTTGATCCAAAGGCGGTTAGGAGGATACTGTCTTCTGTAAGCATCCAGAAAAAGTAGAGCATGAGCATAGGAACCCTCAAAGCCTCCCTATACAGTGACACACTTTCTCTAACAAGGCTACACCTCCTCCAGTAAGGCCACACCTCCTAGTAGTGGCATTTCCCACATGCCACTCACCCTCTGAATCCGTGAGTCCTAATAAACTTGTTTTTTTATAAATTGCTCTGGTTATGGTATCTTCATGGCAACAGAAAAGTGACTGAGACAGTGACTGTCTCTTTTGGTTTTGTCTCTGTCACACATTCTCATTTGCCATGCTTCTTCTCTCTTCAAGATACAACAACATGAGACCTCTAGCAGACAGTCTCCAGACCTTTCACTTTTAGTATCTACAATTAACAACCAAAATAAGATTTTTTTTTTTAAGTTGCCCTTTATGGTCCATCAACCCCAGCGCTAAGAATGTCACTACCAAATAGCATTTGAGACTCAAAACAACTATTTCCTGGTTTTGTGTAAACTACTTACCTGAGGTTTCTACAAATGTACTTTAAAGTGAGTTAATCTACAATTTTCTTTGTTTTCCCTAATTGGAAGGACTTCATAAAATTTTATCTCACAGAGATATGCAGTTTGGAGGATTTCATCTTCCCTTTGAAATAATAGCAAGTCTTCGTTGTTAAAAAAAATCTGTAGACAGGGAAAACCCATCTATTCAATTTGATTGAGAACAAGTGCATATATAGATGTTTTGTTGGGTAGGATGCTTGCTTCCTTATCTGCTACCTTTACTTCTTTGGGCCATGCTATGTTATTGATTATTTTTAGCTTAGATGTGATATTCTTATTATGTGTTGCATGTATATGCTGTTTCAAACACAAAGAATACAGAGAAAAACAGAGACAAAGACATGGAGGGAGGAGGAAAAATAAGAAGATGAGGAGAGGAAAACTCCACATGCATAAAATATAATGCTTGGTCAATAAGGTATGTGGGAGATTTATTAGATTGGCCTACACGCTATGGTCTTGGTTGTCCAACAACATACCAGAGAGGCCAAGACTCTGGCACTTTAGTTCACAGGGTGCTGCTTTCATAGTGGTTCCAAGCTAGTGCTTGCTGCAGCAGGCCAATTAATCCTGCTCAAAATTGCTCTGGCTGCTACAGCTGCTTAAGTTCCTTGCCGCCCGCCCCAATGTCAGGGTTCCTGAATGAAAGACACACACACACACACACACACACACACATACTCGCACGGGGGGAGGGGGCTTCTATTTTAATATACCTTAAACAGCTCAATGGCTGGGCCACTCCCAAACCTCCACAGAGCTAACACTTCCCCTCCAATATTTCTGAGTTTTTATTTACTCTAATCTATATTCCATTGTTGTTGCCCTAGACCCAGTTGGTGGCCCCTAGGACCACTTTATCTGGACTCTTACATGTTGGCTATCTCTCTGTCCAGTACTTTCCTTACCTCCATAGTGGTCTTAAACCATTCTTCCTCCCTTGGTCCCCTTGCCCAAGAATCCTAAAGTCCTGCATCTGTCTCCTTACCCAGCCTTTGGCCACTGGCAATTTTATTTACCAATCAAAGCCAAATGGGGGCAGGAACCCTCAGAATCTTACATGTGGATTCTTGTGTGCAATTTTGAGCACCCAGTTGACATAATACAAATATTAAACCAAATCCACAACAAGTGTTGAGTGCTTTGAGAATTCTAGGGGAACAAATGGTCTTCAGTCTATACTTGAATCCCAAAGAAACTGGTTATAATGTTGTCAAAGGAGTGTTTTTAGCAGCAGATGAACTTTTTAGCAAGAGTGAAGGCAAGCAGGCAAATAGTGATGTGTTTCTATTCCTTGTCCTTTTACCTGGGCTGCCACCAGAAGGTGCTGCCCACGTTTGGGGTGGGTCTTTTGACTTAAAATAATCCAATCAAGAAAATCACCATTTGTGACCTAGTTAATTCTAGATCCAAGTCAAGCTGACAACCCAGATCAGCCATCACCAATACTTTCTACAGTTTGAATCTTTAAATCTAATGGAGATTTTCTTTTGAGTTTTGAATGTCTTCAAAATTCCATTTTGCCTTAAGTTTTGGAAAACAGATATGTTGAATAGATAATTCTAGGATATCAGTTTCCTAGTCACTTGAGATGTATCCCCACTGTTCCTAGCATTCAGTTTCCAATGAAAAAAAATCTGCTGTCACCTGGGTTTGTTTTACTGTGCTGTGTTCCTTTTTTCCTCTGGTTGGTTTTTTTTTCCCTCATTATTGATGATTTTAAGTACTTTAATTTTTGTACTATTGGGTCTAGATTTTTTTATGTTTCTTATGCTGTGACTTATTGATATGCTCCTAAATCTGTTTTTATTAATCAAATTTGAAAATATTTGAATGCTTAACTTTAAGTCTTCATCATGCTTTCACTGTCTCCTATCTTCAGAGATTCCAGTTACATGTGCATTTGTCTTCTTGGCATTGTTGCACAGGTCACTGGTACTCATAATTGTTAAGTGTCTGTCTTAGTTAATTTCCTCTTCCTATGACAAAGCATCATGACCAAGGCAACATGTTTTTGAAAGGGGGTATTTAATTGGGCTTTCACTTTTCAGTGGTTTAGTGTCTATGGTGGCAAAGCAAGAGCATGGCATCAGGCACAGCTGAGACTAACATCCTGATCCACAAGAAGTAGGCAGAGAGAGAGGCATACTGAGATGATGCTATCTTAAAGCCCATCATCTTTGTGATCTACCTCCTTCAACAAGGTCACACGTCTTAATCCTTCCCAAGCAGTTCCACCAACTGGGGATCAAGTATTCAATATAGGACTATATAGGGGATATTCTCATTTATTCAGACAATATGTGTGTGTGTCTGTCTCTCTCTCTGTGTGTTTCTCTCTCTCTCTCTCTCTCTCTCTCTCTCTCTCTCTCTCTCTCTCTCTGTGTGTGTGTGTGTGTGTGTGTGTGTGTGTGTTTACAGGTAAATAACAACTTGCAAAAATCAGTCCTCTTCTTCCACCATGTGGGTTCCAGGAATTGAATAATTGAATATATCATCAGGCTTAGCAGCAACTGCCTTTATCCAGTGAGCCATCTTGCTGGCCCTGTCTCTCTTAAAATTTCTTTTGTGTTTATGTCTCTAATCTCTTATTGAAATAAGACACATCTATTCGCTATATTGATTTTAGCTCAGGCTCCGTTCCTAATAGAATGTTTAACCTTGGACAAGTTATCGTCTTTCTCTAGGTCTCCTTTTGTGATAGGAGAATTTAGTGCTATAAAAGCTACCATTATGAAAATACCAGACTGGGTGAGTTCATGCTCATGCGTCTTTTTATATATTCTTTAGGTTGCAAAGTTCGGGACCAATGTGTGGCTGGACTTGTTTCTCCTGGGACTGGTCTCCTTGGCTTGCAACAGCATCTTTTCTCTGAGCCCTTATCTGGACTTTTCCTTAGTGTATATATTCTGTTCCTCTTCCTTATAAGAATAACAGTCCTGGGAGTTACTAACCTTTGTTCCCTTGTTTAACTCCAGCTACTTATTTAAAGGTCCTATAGCTATGTCTCAGCTAATAGTGGGGTTTAAGGGTTTTTATGAACAAGCAGGGAATTTAAACACAGAGTAAAAAGGTATTTTCCCTAAATCAGTTGTACTAAGCTACCCAAGTCAGCTGGAGTTGTGGATGCTGTTACTGGACCTTTTCTCAGAGTTTCAAAAATTCAGCTCTAGGTTGAGCCTTGGGGTTTTGTGTTTCTGATGAATTATTTGTTGGTGTTTAGGCTGTGAGGCCCATATCTTCTTATAAATTTCATGCATAGATATTTAAGGTAACTATGAGATGAACAAAGACAAATGTTTAAAAATAAAACAAAAGCAAAAAAAAAAAAAAGAAAGAAAGAAAGAAAAGAAAATGTTTTAGTAAGACACGGGACTTGGACTGTCATCTTCTGTAACCAGGCAAGACCTCAAGTGGAGGGATTGGGACACCAAAGCAACCACAAAACCTTCCATTTACAGATTATCCTGCCCGAAAAGTGTGCTAGTACTAGATCCTAGGGAATCATCATTAGAGTGACTCTATCCAGCAACTGATGGGAGCAGATGCAAAGTCCCACAATCAAACATTAGACTGAGCTCAGGGAGTCCTGTGAAGGCAGAAAGAAAGAATCAGAGGAACCAGAGGGGTCAGGGATACATCAGCATTAGGCTCATAGAATGAACTGACTGGAGCTTCTGGGAACTTACAGAGATCAGAGAGCCACTGGGGGGTCTGACCTAAATCCTCTGCATACATTTTATATCTGAGTAACTTGATGTTCTTGTGAAAATTTTTTTGGTGAGAGCAGGGATTGTACCTGACTCTTTTTGCCTACTTGTAGGATGCTTTTCCTCCAAGTAGAATGCCTTGTCCAGCCTTGCTGTGATGGCGTGCGCTTGATGGGTGTTTGATTGATGTCCCTGGGAGGTCTGCTCTTCTCTAAGGGGAGAGGGGAAAGAAGGCAAACTTAGGTCAGGATATAATAAGTGAAAGAAGAATACAAATAAAATAAAATGAACACCTAACTTCAGAATGTGAGTTTTGAGGGGATAACATGCAATTATGACTTTTCAAGATGTTTATATATATATATAATTCTCATTTTAAAAAGAAGGTAGAGGGCCAGGGAGACAAGGTAGAAGTCCCTGTCATGTGACTCTGATGACATGAGTTTGATTCCCAAGACCCGAGATAGAAAAAAAGCACCAACTGAAAAGCTGTTCTCTAACTTCTACACATATGTTGTGGCACACATGTGTGCACACACATATTCATATTACATACAATAACAGATAAAGTAAAAGTTGAAGGAGAAAGAACAGAGGAGGAAACAATGGAAGGAGAGAGGGAGGAAGGGGGAAGTAGGGGGGGAGGGAAGAAGGGAGAGAGGAAGAAATGGAGGGAGGAAGGCAGGAAGGAGCAAAGAAAGAGTAAGAGCTGGAATGGTGGCATATGTCCATGACACTTGGGCAAAGGTCTGAAGCAGGCAAGTATGTTGAGTTTAACGTCAGCCTCCAAACTACAGGAAGACCCTGTCTCGAAAACAAACAAGTCATGTGAGAAAGCGGTAAGTCTTGAAATGTGGAGTCTTAGGACCCACACAAATGGGCGAATGCACAGGGTCATGCCTCCTCCAGCCGGGATCTCAGCACTCACCCGTGTTTGAAAACTCCACGCAAACCATGTGGCATCTCCTCTGCGCAGGGCGGAGGTAGTGCTGCGCCCAGTCCTTACTGATGACTTTACGAGCATTCACAGGGCAGAAAAGCCTTGATTCTGACTTTGGCTAATTCCTCGCCATTTATGCTGTCTGTCCTGAAGCTTAACTTTTCAAAATCTGTTTCCACCAGACACTGTATTCCTTTAACACCCTCCTCATACACACACACACACACACACACACACACACACACACACACACACACACACACTTTAACCTGTGTGACGCAGTGTGTTACATAAAGAAACCATTTCTTTCAGACCTTTAATCCCCCCCGAGATCGAAAGTAGTATTTGCTGAAATAAAAGTACACCTTGGCTGAAACATGATGCTAATCCTCTTAGTTTTAATGGTTTGGAAATGGTTGGAATAAGAAGGTAAACATTGTAGCTGGCCGATAGGGAAGGAAGTCAATTGTCCATGGAGTCAGCGCTGTATGCCACACTGTACAAGGGAGCTTTATTTTGGTAAACCCCTAAACACAGTCTCTCTCCGTCTTGGTCTCCACACCTGAAAAGTGATCTACTTGCACTGTGCAGTTGCCAAGTGTTTGATTCCATTACTCCCAAAGCCTGCAGTGCCCATTTCAAATCGACGTCAAACAAATCCTGCTGATAACTGGTGTCATATCAGAGCCTTATCGGACTTTTTTTAAAATTGAAAATAGCCAGATATAATGAGGTGCTTCACATTTAAAAGTCTTAAATCTTTGAAAGCTCTGGGCATAGATGGTTTTGATATTGGCTTATTAAACTTGCTCTGGGAGAATGAGGGAGTGGGGGCGAATGGAGGGGGTAAAGACAACTTGGCAGGGGCAGGGTGGGGCTTGGCTGGCCGCATGCTGTAAGCCCATACTGGCCTGTTATCATGGAGAGGGGGTGTTTGCTGATAGCTATTTTTGCAGACATCTCTCAGGAGGACCCTTAAAGGGAGAAGCTTTGAGCATCTTTCTGACTAGCTGCCTCTTGGGGATTATCTTACCATGTTTCTACAACCTTAGCCTTAGGAGCGACATGACAATCCTGGCGACTGGGAACGAGCTCTCAGTAACTCTACATGCATTGAATGACGTTGAGCAGAGATGGAAGAGGACCTCTGAACTCTGAGCCATAGGTAGATGAGGAAAACCCTCCAGAATGCAGAAACAGGGCCTTCATGGGAAAAAGTACTGGGTCCAAGAAAATGGCCTCAACTTAGGTCACTTCTTGTCATTCTTTCTTGTATCTCATGGGTCAGGAATGGTCACAGCTCTGCAAATAAGGCTACAGAGACTGAAACAAATAGCTAGAGTTAGAACAGTCTAGTGGCTGTCTCAATGTCATTCCTAACCAGGCTTGTCACTGTCACTGAGGACACCACAAGGCACATAGAGATCTGTGGGGAGGGGATCACGGATGCTGATGTGACTCAAGTCTTCAAAGGTCTTCTGCCAAGGTCAGTGTGGAGTTCTTCCAGGGGGCTTCCATACATCTGAAGCATCCTCTTCTTTCTTTCCTTTTTTATTTTAGCAGAAATAAGGCTCCTTATCTGTTGTTTTTATTCATCCCTGGAGAACTTCATTCTTGTAAACAATATATTTTGATCACGTCTACCTCCTGCTGTTTGTCCTCCCAACCTCTCCCAGACACCCCGCCCATGCCCCTCCTGACTTCATGTTGCCTTTTCATTATCTACTGAATCCAGTCAGTGCTGTCTGTACGTGCAGGAGCATAGGCGATCTACGAGGTGCCACTTTCCTGAAGAAAACAAACCTGACTTCCTTTAATCCTTCCAATACCCTTGGGAGACAGGAAAAGGAATTAGCATTTTCTCCTTTCACCTAAAGAGACACTAGGGCTTAGAAGGATTGACTTGTTCAAGGTTACATGCCTAGGAGTGAGAGAGATGAGACTCAAGTCCCTGTATGCTGTCCTTGCCACACATGACAAGAATGCCCACTTGACTGCCACCCAGGGATGGTTTTGGTATGTATATATGCATGCAATGGCAATCCTCCTGACTCAGCCTCCTGAGTGCTAGGATAATAGGTTTGTGCTGCCACCCCTGCTTACCAAAGTACATTTTTAGGGAGCCTCCAGATACCTGGACTAGCTTCCTGGTGTTCAATGGTCTCCCCAGATTTTCTTCACTTAAAATAAAAGCCCCCTCTATGATGCAGGTTCAGGGAGGCATGGGGCCTATATCCACAATTCCACAGGGGATTTTCCTTCTAGGTAATAAGAGGACCAAGGAGACCATTTCCCTACCTGATCAATAACCCTGTTATTGACTTGGAGCTCCCGAAGGACAGCTTTATAACTTTATCGAGCCCTGTATGTGGGGGCAATTATAGGGATAATGGGAACCATTGACAAATGGAGGCTCTGCATGCAAATTAACATCTGCTCCAAGCTAGAGAAGAGCCATGCTCTAGTGTCAGCATTTGTGAAGCTGGAAATGCCCCAAAGATGGAGCCTATGATTGATGTCAGATACCAACCTGTGCTTCAGTTCCAGCCTTCCAAGCTGGCCTTGCCATTAGCATGCAAATGACATGGCTCCCTGTGACCTTGACTGTCCACTTTTTCATTCCTCTCTGTGAGGACTGCGTACTATCTGTGGCAACTGCTCTTACTGTGAGTCTTTCTGGGTTGAGAGCGGGCCACTGCAGGCATAGCCCTGCCTTATACCCTGGAGGACAGATGTTGTACATCACAAAGTCTCTCTTCCATGGGCAGGCAGGCAGTGGGAAGGACACTGGACCCAAGCAGGACTCCAGGATCAGACTGGGTTCTGCTAAGCTATGTGGCTCCAGGTAAGCTTCTTCAGCCCTTTGAGCACTGCTGTTCTCCTAGGAAATGGGGATACAATTCTCTTTGTATCAAAATCCAATACTTAGATTCTAATAATTAGAGAACCCTTGTGAAGATTAGATGAGGCAACATCTTTGGGTTTTCAAAAGGTTCACAAGGGGCAGGAGAGATAGTTTCGTCAGTAAGTGCTTACCATGCAAGCATGAGCATCCAAGTTCAATTCTCCAGAGCCTATGTAAAAACAAACAAACAAACAAACAAACACCAGCATTGAAAAACATACCAACCCAGGCAGCTATAATCCAGTGCTGGGGAGACAGAGTAGGCAGGATCCTTGGGACCTGCTGCCCAACCAATCCAGCTGAATCCATTGGCTTCAATTAAAGATGCTAGCTTAAAAAAAATATGGCAGAGAGTGATTGAGGAAGTTATTTGAGGTCAACCTATAGTTTTCAATATACACATGCATACATATGAATTGATTCACATGTGTGCATTCATGAACATGTGTGTACAAATGTACATATACAGACACACACAACCTTACAAATATCATGGTATAGTTGCTTGGCAACACCCCAGCTCCTATGTGCTAAGTAAGTATCGTCCTAGCATCAAAGAACAAGACAAGCATCACATCATCATTAATCAGCAGTTATAAATGTACTGGATCTTTTCTGTCAGGGACAAACTGTATGAAACAAAGCTGGACCAAGCTTAGATGAAATTACACTGAGAAGTGATATCTGATGGAGACAGTATAGAAGTAAAAGAGCCAGATGTGTATTTTTACTACTGGAGAGGGCACCAAACACAAGGTGTAACCAGGGCAAAGGTCCTATGGTGGACACGAATGTGGGAGGTTCAAGGAACACAAGGAAGCCTAGAGTCATTCCTAAAAGAGCTAGGATATTTGATGAGAGCGTGAGAGTCCTTCCCTCCTGCTATTAATGACACAACGGAGTCCAAAGAATTGGAATTCCCCAGGAATCTTATGTGGGATGACTGGGTGGGACCAAACTGTGATAGAAAATGCCCAGCCATGCCTGCCTCTTGCCCTCTATTTTAACCTAAACCTCATGTCCGGACCTCAAAGATAGGCTTGGTGTGTGTGTGTGTGTGTGTGTGTGTGTGTGTGTGTGTGTGTGCGCGCGCGCGTGCGTGCGTACATGCACGTGTGTGTGAGCATGCAAGCTCACATCTTCATTTGTTTCCAATGTGGTTGCATTGAATAGATTTTTTTTCTTGACCTTTAATTATTATCTCTGCTTCTCCTTACTTAGCCCATGAAGCTGGGTAGTTAAGTCGTACTCGCTATGGCTGTGGGGCCCAGGCTTTGACCCTCACATCTCAGGACCATCTGAATGACAGAGGAAAGGAATGTCTACATATCTACATGTCCCTTCACAGTTATGACTGTATTTCTCTCAATTATCCACACATTCACCACCATATTTGTCCCTGGGGAACTCGAGAGCCTGCAGGAGAACATGAACCAGATATCCTAGTTTGGAATGTGAATGGACAAAGGCCAGGACAGTCACAGGAGCTTGAGGAGATTAGGGGTGTTTCTCATGACTCCTGGAGATGATACCCTTTTGTAGGAAGAAGCAGCTGAGCCAGGTGGACCAGGTCTAGTGAGCACTGCTCACCAAGGCCTCTGGGCAATAGTCCATCTTGAAAGACCCTGGGTTGGAAATTGGGAGAGCATTTGTCAGTGTGAGGCAGAGATGAGGGGTTGCAGAGATTGACTCCAGGGCTGTATGAAGTGATGAGGGTCATGCCCCTGTGGAGGAGTTTTTAAGCATGTTATCTAGGTCTAAAAGGAGATTTCTGAAGATTAGCTCTCCCAGGCTTTCCCTTTGATTTCACTGGGCCTGCAAACTCTCTGTGATCTGACTGTATCAGTGATCCCTAACGTCAGCCATGCCTCCTGCACCATGCCTGCCAGGTGTGACTTTGCAGTATGGCTCCAATCTGCCTGGTCTTATGACCATTGGTGTCACACAGCCCCAATCACACATGATGGGGACCACCCTGAGCTGAGGAGGACTTTCCCAGGTCTGTTTGCTTCTTGTCATTGGCTGGTGGCACAGCAGCCCTAGAGAAACCAGTCTGGGCCCATCAGCAGCTGACAACTAAGATCTGACAAGCTTTAGCCTGGACCCACAAGCTACAAACAGGAAGAGACTGACATTTCAAACTTCTGAGTTTTTAGGGTATTTGTTACACAGCAAGAGCTAACATATACTTATCAGCCTGCCCAGTTCCCTACCCGACACTTAATATGGGACGGGAAACTGTGGGGTTTGATATGAGCAATATTTAAGAATCATTTCCTTAGCAAAGCCTTCTTTAATATCTTATATCGGGTTACAGTTTGAATATTCTACAGGCTTGTATGTTTGAACACCTGGTCTCTAGCTGGTAGCAATGTTTTGTAGAGTCTTTGGGACATAGAGCCTAGCTGTCTGATACAGATGACTAGGAACAAGCCTTGGAGAGTGTAGGCTGGCTTCTGGCTTAAGCCTTCTGCTTCCTGGTAAAGACCATTTATGATTGATAAGATGCTACAAGCTCTTCCCACCATGGACTAACCCACTCCAGCCACCATGCCTTCCCTGCCGTGACAGACGATGCCTTCTAAGTTGAGAGCCAAAATAAACCTTTCCTTCATTAAGCCACTTTGATCAGATGTTGTCACAGTGGAACACCCCTGATCCAGTGCTACACAGTGAAGCTCCGCTTTGCCTATCCTCGTGGTGGGGTTTCCACACACTCATATGCTCTGATCCTTACAACCATACCCAAGGCTGGTTTCAGTTATCTATGTTCGGCAGATGAATGAAACTAGAACACAGAGAAGTTAATTAATTTGCTTGAGGTAATGCAGACAGAAAGAAAGATAGATAGAAAGAAAGAATGACAGAAAGAAAAATGTCAGCATCAGGATCCAGCTCTGTTGCTGTCTGAGCAGAAGGGTTATCATCATGAAAGATGTGGAACACAGGGAACTGCAGCACCATCCTCAGCCTCTAGTGGGCGTCCTCCTGGCTTCGGGGCTTAGGAAATGGGCAGAGAGTGACAAGGTGTGAGGTGGCCACAGTACTATTCAAATCAGCATCTGTTTAAAGTAAAGTATGACAAAAACTGAGTGTGCTGGTGTGTTCCTGTCATCCTAGACCTCAGGATTGGACAGGAGGATCTAGAATTCAGGGCTAGCCTGGGCTGCATAGCTTACCCATGTGTGTGTGTGTGTGTGTATGTGTGTGTGTGTGTGTCTGTCTGTTTATCTGTCTCTGTCTCTCTGTCTTTGTCTCTGTCTGTCTGTTCTGTCTCTCTGTCTCTGTATTTCTCTCTCTCTCTCTCTCTCTCTCTCTCTCTCTCTCTCTCGCACACACACACACACACACACACACACACACACACACTTCCTTGAAAGCCAATCCCCCTGCCTCCCAGCCTCTGCTCCTGACAAGCTGATGCTGCTCTTCAGGGTGGCTGTGGCTCATCTTCCCTGCCAGAGAGCCTGATTCACAGTCTTGGCATGAACGAGGGTGGTTCCCCTTGAGTGACTCCGAGCTACAGCGGGGCCGCGCTTATGTCTGGTTAACCTAATGTACACAATAAAAATTTTTATTAAAACGGGAAGAAGCGGCAGAGGAGATGGCAGTTGTCCATGGAAGGGCATTATTTTTTATTGGAATTAGAATCCCTTTATTTAAAAAATACATAAACCCTCAATTTTCTTTCTACCGCTTGGTTTAGCAGCTGGTGGGAGCCTTCCGAGGGTAGTTGAATCCCGGCCTCTCGACTCCCGAGCACTGGAATATGAATTTTGTTTTAAATAGTCGGTTCATTTCCAGGGTTTATATTGAGATATAAATGGCCGTGCGCTGTAGGGAAGCCATACCCCCGCGTGTGAGCATGTCCTGCCTGGCATGCTGAATGTGAGGATATCTGACAGTATCCTGTCTGGAGAGACAGAGGAAGCCTTCGGGAAGCTTCTCCAGGCCTGTGCACCAAATGCTTGCTTGTGTCATTTCATTCGATCCTCCTGAAGCCCTCTGTGGCATGTTCAATTCTAGCTTTGATTTCACAGGAGCAGGATAGGAGATTCAACTTCCAGTCAGCCGGCCAACGTTGGTTGACTAGCTCCCAGGTCAGACAGCAATTGGGCTATAGGAGTGCCATGGGGATAAAGCAGACAGGGCTAACCTGTTCACAACCACTGAGCTGGGAGTGGTAGAGTCTGAACCAGGGTCTGCAGGACTTCCAAGTATGAACTGAACCTGCTGCAGTGAGCCTCGGTCCAAGACCAAGGCAAGGATTTCAAATAAAATCACCACAGCACACAGGAATTTTCAGCATATTTCAACTGCTTGCCCTCCTTTGGCTGGTTTGATCAGGTTTCTCAAGGGAGCCTGTAGTTGCTAATGTCTGTTGACTGCCAACTCCCAGCGAAGTAGAGGCTGATTTTCTCTCCTGGGTGGGGTTTGCACAGCCCAGCTCCCTGAGACATATACCACTTTGCAGGGCTCAGAGAGGCTATGATGCTGTTGGATGCCCAGTGACCAGGCAAGTGTGGAACTGCAGTCTGGATTAGAACCTGGGTGGATTAGCGAAGCCTCTCACGGGCTTTGCATTCTTCTTGATCCCCTGAGTCTTAAGTGAACAATTTGGACTGCTCTAGAAAAAAAAAAACCTTTTTTTTTTCTTTCTACCACATGAATGTAGTCCAAGCACTGATCACGAAGTCACAGTCTCCACCTGCTTGTGGCTTAGCTGTCTTGGTGGATCATACTGGCCTAGTGTTTACTGATACTCACTGAGCACCCGCAAAATGTCTGATGCTGCCTATGCCCAGGGCTGGGTAGGAGACAAATAGCTTTGCAGGGAAGCACCAGAGAGTTGCCAGTGCCCTGAGGTGTGGAGGAGGGTAAGAGAAAGGGGAGAAGTGTGGGAGCTTACAAGAAGGCAGGAGGTGACCTGCAGCTTGCGCTGACTTCAGGTGTGAACTATATGCCTTGGGCCTTTGGAGTCCTGAAGCAATGGGAAAGAAGTGACTGAGGTCCATAGAGATACAGGTGACAAGCCTGACCCTTCAAGGGACTCTATGGCTGAAAAGCTTTGAAGGCCTGTAGCAGCTCGCGATGACCACCTTATGGGGGTGGGGGTGGGGAGAACATAAACTGCTGAGAATATTCTAATCTTCCCATGGTCCTTTGAGACACTACCTCTGGTGCACCTGAACATGATGAGAGCCCCCAGGCAGCTGCCTGGTACCCAGTCCGGGGGTGGGGGGAGGTTCTGCCCCCAGGCAGCTGCCTGGTACCCAGTCCGGGGGTGGGGGGGAGGTTCTCCTCTGCAATGTAACAATCCCCGGAGGAGTTGTGAGCAGAGCCCTGCTTCCCATTCACTTGGGGGCAAGCAGGAGTTAAGTTTCCCCAAGTTCAATCAGAGCACCATTATCCAGGGTCTGGAACACCTGTGCAGATGTTTGCTCTGCACTTGACTCTCCCCAACTGGGCGGTGTCTCAGGTATCTCAGAAGCCCAGGCCGGTCCAGTGACTGAGCACAGGAATGCCTCTTGGGGGACCCAGTGCTCAGGCCTGGCAGGGGCCCCATGAGGAGTATGCTAGTTGTCCCCCTACGTCCCCACCCCAACTACCATTGTACCACCATCTTCATCGGGGAAGCTCTGCAGCGAGGCACCCTCTGCCACATGCTCCCGAATGGCAGCTTGCAGGGTTGGAAGGAGGGCGTGTGTAGAGCCAACCCTGGCAGGCCCCTCACTGTGTTTCCATCAGGAGACCTCTCTGGCATGGCTGGAGTTGTGTCACAAAGTATCTATCATTCCACAGGACAGAACATGACCTAAAACTCCACCACCCTCAGCCCAGCATGGCAGTTTCTCGGCACCTGCCTCAGTTTCTCTGAATGACACCTGTTTCCCACAAGAGCCATAAGAGAGTTGGACAAATGAGAAAACAGAAAAGTGAACAGCAGCAACACGTCAGTTTTAACCTCCAGTGTGGTCTTTCTATGCAGCTATTTTTTTCTTCTGACAAATGAGGGGGACTCGAGAAGAGCAAACGGCCCCTGACCCCAGGGAATTGGCAGTTACACAACATGCTAGGCTTGAGAAAAATGCCCAGGCTCTAGGTTAGGGATTCCTGTGTTGTCCTCAAATCCCATTTAAAAAACTAACTAACGACTTTAAAGATGCTGCCTGCGTATTTAAACATCGAAGCCATCAAGTCTTGCTTCACAGCAAATAGTTTCTTGGCTTAGGTTTACGATGTTAGAGCTGTAGGAACGTAAGACTTTCCTTGTCCTGTACCATAGTTCTCCTCTGACATAGAGACAGGCTAGCCAGGTGACACTTATGGCTACAGCTTCCCTTCGGATAAACCACACAGTTTTTTTATAAGTGCAGCTTACTGCTCAGACTGGACATGACTCTCACTGATCAGGGGACCAATCTTGTTTGGTCTCCACTGATCAGCCAAGGAAGCTGAGAAAAACCTTAGCTAACAGTCTGGGTATCCCCATCACTTCCTATTGGGAGCCATTTTGCTGAACCGGCTCCCAACATCTCTCCCGCAGGTTTCCAGTGTCTGAACTAGGCCCCAACTCATGTTTGAACTCTACCCCCTGGGGGGGGGTATGACCCCACACACTCTTTGCTCTGGAGGGTTCAGATTTTGCTACCAGGCCTCACTGGTGGTAGACGTGTTTGAATCCAAGGGTAAAGGCCCTTAGAGATGCCTGGGATGAGAAGGAGGATGCTAAGGTTTGTCATTTGCATGTGTGAAAGGGCTGAAGCCCTTGGTGGACAATATCCCAAAAGCAACAGTGAGCAGGCCCTGGAGGCCCACTGGGTGTTTCCACAGGTCTGGGTGGGAGAAACCTCTGCCCAATGAGCACACAGTACCTTGGGCTGGCTGTCAGAGTACTACTCAGCAAATGCATGCCAAGACCCACTGTTGGGAAACACAGGCTCCTGACTAGGTCCTTTGGTGAAGGGGTCACTTTGGTAAAGACCCAGAGGCAAATCTTAGCAAGAAATGTCCCACTCTCTGTTACAGTGAATACCAGAAGGGGATTTGGCAGTTTCAAGAGTTCCAAGTCAAATCCTAGCCTGCTGGTTACATCCACAAGGCCCAGTTGAATAGGGTTATGAGACATTACCAGGGACACTGAGATGGCCTTTAAGAGCCAGGACCTCAGACAGAGCCTAAAGTAAGCTGGGAGGTGCCACCTGCCAAAGTGTCTTAGCAGGAGGGATCCTTCTCAGGGTCCCACTCACCGACTCTCCACTCTCCAGGGGTCACTAGTGATCTATTCAGATCCCCAATCTGTTTTATTTCACTTTTGTATAGACACTGTTTGCTTCCGACAGACAACCACCCAGGGCCGGGAGCCACCAGTAATGCATAAGCCAAACAGGGACCCACTCTGCCCTGCCTGGCAAAAGCGCAGAGGGATGCGAGAATGTGTGTCTTCAGTGGGGAGAGGCTGTCCCCTGGTGGTCTGCAGAGGTACTGCATATGACGCAGCCAGGAGGATTTTTATTTTTGTTTTTTTAGTGTCAGGAGAGGAGACAGCTTTGTATCAGCTTACACTGTTTTCTTTCAGAGTCCAACAGACACATAGTTTAGCACCATACACTTTGGCAACACTTACACCAGGAAAACCAGTGAACACAACCAGAATTTTGTTCCTGGAGCGTCAGATCTTAAATATTCACCAGCACACCACTCGGAAACCAGCCCAGCCTGGGAGCCGTGAGTTCTTGGTGAAATGTTCTCTCATTGTGCCTCAACTCCCATGTCTGTGAAGAAAGGGAAATTCTGTGTCACATCTAGGGTGTTAGAAACAAGACAACATAGCCAAGTTAAAGTCTCCACCTTTTGTGGGTCTATATTCTGGTGGGGAGACAGAATAAATGAGGAAATTTAAAAATGTTGCATGTAATACACACAAAGATTACAATCCAGATGAAAGGTGAGCAGGGATGTTCAAATATGAAGTGGGGCATATGGAGAGTTGGTAACTGAGAGTCATGGAGAGGATTTGTTCTAAATACAAAATTGCTCCTGCTAGAAGGAACAGTAAGGGTACACTCTAGGGAGGGCAGGTGCCAGAGACTCTTTGCCTAGAAGTCAGCTGTCCCAAGTGCTGTCACTGGGACAGCAGAGGGGGAGGAAGTCACAGAGGAGCATTCCAGTCTCAAGAGTGAAGAGCACCAGCAAGCTTTGCAAAGAAAGTGACATCACCTGATACACCAAGCTTAGAAATCACCTTGCCTGCCCAGCACACAACATCCTTGTGCAGGATGTATGTCCGCCTGTATTGTTTCCCCTATTCCTAGAAAGAGCTCAAGGCATGGAGAAACTGGGAGTCTCCTTAAAGACACAACTATTTAGGGGCCCTGAATCACTCTGTTCCAGTGGCTTTGCACATTATGCACAGCCAAACTGGAGCCTCCTTCCTTCTGTGTTCACTGTGTGATCCTTACTCAGGTTACTGGAACTTCTTGTTTGTTTTCCCTTTCCTATTCCTCTCCTGGACCCTTTCCACCTTCTCAGTTCCCAACAAAGATAAAGAAATAGCTTCAGTTGTCTTCTGGATACAGTCTAGCATCAGTGTTGATGTTGTTTACAGGGGTTGTTCTCATGTCTGTGGGAGATTATCTTAATTAAATCAGTTGATTTGAGAAGACCCAGTCCACTTTGGGTGGAACCATTACCTAGGCTGGGGGGGGGGAGCAGGGCGAGGTTTCTGAACTATATAGACGCATAGAAATTGAGCTGCACACAAGCAAGTGAGCTCATATGCATTGCTTCTCTTTGCTCTTAGCTGTAGTTGTGATGTGACTAGCTGCTTCAAGCTTTTGCCATTGTGACTTCTGTATTATGATGGATCATAACCTGAACCTTTAAGCTAAAATAAACCCATTATATTCTAAGTTGCTTTTTATCAGGGTATCTTATTAAAGAAACAGAAGTGAAACTAGAACATAAATTGGTACCAGGAGTGGGGTTGTTGTGATAAACCTGATCACGTGACACTCAAATAAACTCCTCCCTCGCAAGCTCCTTTTTTTTTTTTTCCTGAGTACTTTTTCACAGCAACAGAAATGAAATTAAAACAGCATATACCTCTTGACTTTATGTTTGGGTGTACTAGGCTCTACCTGGAACACCAACTCTTCTAGGACCAGTCCCACTGGTCCTTCTGGCTTTGAAGTCCCAGCCTGAATAGGAGTAGCTTGCTGTTATAATCATGATGAAACTATAGGATGACCAAGTGATGTGCATTAGGCATGGAGCAGGTTGGTTATTGTGCCATCTCCTTTCATATTCTCAAGCATTTAACCAAGAAGTGAGAATGTCATCTCCACTCAGTTCCACCCACAAAACCATAATTAGGGCCACTTGTTAATATTATTAATAAATTATCTTAAATTTTATTAAGGATTTCCAGAGCAGAGTATGGAGTAAAGCACGGGTGTTAAAAAAATTTACACAGCTACCAAGGATATGCCCATTCGGTGAGGAAGAAATTTGAGACTCAGAGAAATGAAGACATATCCCTGGGGCACTTAGAGCACAGTGGAGTTGGGAGTTGTGCTCTTTACTGTAATTCTTGTGATGGTTACTTTTGTGTGTTTGCTTGGTCAAACACTATTCTGTATATGACTATAACAAAGCTTTTCAATGAAACTGACATTTTAACTCATATTTTGTAAAGTAGATAGTCCTCTTCTATATAGGTAGGAATCACCAAGTCAGTTAAAGTTCTGAATTAAGTAGAAGGTTCTATTTACATGGGTAAGAAATGGTGTCTCCCACCTGACCACTTTCCAATGGGGACACTGGTCTAGAAAGAAAACATCAGCTCCTGTTCAGTCTCTTGTCTTCTGCCATCAGATTAGATTTATCCACTAGCTTTCCTGTTTCCAGGGCCTTTATGCTTAAATGGGAACTACACTCTTGTCCTTTCTGAGTTACCATTTTGCTAATTGTCACCTCAGATGTGACTTGCATTCTTATTAATTGTATGAGGCAGCCTTAAGATAAATATTTATGTATTATCTATCAATCTAATCTATTAATATATCTATTCATCTAACCTATCTCTATCATCTGTTTACCTATCTATTCTATGTATATCTACCAGGGGCAAAGGTTTCTAAGCCCTTTCTAGACTTGAGCTTTTTCTATTTTTTTGGGAGTCTGTCTTTAATACTCACAGACTATAAGAAGTGCTGCCAACATTACTGGGACCCTGGTGGAGACCTGGGACATGAGGTACCCACATACCCTTCTCTCATCTCTCTTGAAGCTCCCTGGTCTGCAGCAGTGGGTATGTGGAAGGTGCCAAGTTCCGGCACTTTGGGTGTGGCCAAGGGTCTTTCCTCAGGCTTTCCCCATCCAGTGGGCAGTTATTCCTCTGCTCAGCACTGCTTCCCTACAAAGCACCATCTGTGCTCCTGAAGCTCAGACATCATACAAAAGAAAACCAGCTTATTTCTCATGGAGAAGCTAAGATACAAACCGAGCAGCAAAAGGCTGAGAAGCAGAAGGGGAAGGGTCACATTAGAGGGGTCAACAGAGGCAAATACGCAGAGAAGGTAACATCTAGGTGCTGGATTTGGAGAGTATCCTCCCATTCAGAGCCTTGGTAGTTTCTGTGGGGATGGGGAGCTCAGTGTGTGTGTGTGTGTGTGTGTGTGTGTGTGTGTGTGTGTGTGTCTTATCCAGACACAGGACCAAGGACTAAGCCTTTCCTCAGCACCTGTGGGAGGTAGAGGGTAGGCCCCAGCTATGGATCATAGGAATGTCTTTCTAAAAGCCACACTAAGTCTGCCAAAAGCAAAAACAAAAATCCGGATTCCTTAGAACCTTGACCAATACGGCTCCTCTCATTTTGCTGCCATTTTTTAGGGTGGGATGAAATGAGAAGCTGTGATGATGACCCACAGGCCCCAGTTACCAGGGGATGGAAGCATGAAGAGCCATGTGTAATGGATGTAGAAGGTTCATTCCCATGGGGAGCAAGAGAGTATCCTCTGTCCCAGTGTCCACAGTCCAGAATAGGCTCCTATAAACAGGGACACTTGGGCACACCCAGTGTGACAACAAATGCTGCCAGCCAGCAACAAACACAAGCCTGTCCCCATGGAGTGGCAAAGAGAAGTCCAGCTTCTGGCAGGGCCAGCAGATCCAGGTGAGGTCACAATGACTTCTTCTCTCAGCCATCTAGATGGATACTGGAAGGGGTGGCCTCAGAAAGCCCCGGGAAGCTACAGTTGTAGCAGCAGCCTATGGCTATCCAGAGGAACCTGCTAGCCAATGGCTGTTAGCTATCAAACGCCAAATTCAGTGAAAAAGACATAACACCAGGCCGCAGAATTATTTCAATGTTCTCCTAGTTCCTTGCTGACCGTGTCTATCTACTTGACAGCCAGTGGGAGGAGACAACGTATGCAGGACCTTTCTATTGGCTCAGCTCACTGCTTGCCATCTGGTTGACCTTACAGCTCAGTGCTTTAACATGCCCAGAGCTGTCCTTTAGCAGGCACCAGGACTCATAGAATCAGTCACACAAATGACCCACCACATACGGAAAAGCCACCGATCTGTCACCAGGCCCTTAAACCAAGTAGCACTTAAAATAACTACTGGCTCAGCAGCCGGGAACACAAGATGCAGCCCAGCCCAGGGCCCAGAGGAGGCGAGCCTGGGCTCTACGGCTGATTTACGCCCAAACGTCATTCTCTATTCAAGGTTTGAAACATTCTGAACAGCAGATGCTAGGAAATGAGAAAGATTGCCGTAACAAGCTGAGCGGCAGGGCAAGGCTCTCCGGAGGATATTTATGTCCTGAAATATCATTCCCATGACATCTCATCCGTGTGTTTTCAGGGGCACAGACTGCAGGGAATGGAGACAGAAATGTCTGCTCCACTGTCTCCACCTCCTACACACCTGTGAGAGTTTGTCCTTTTCTAATAGAGGGTTTGTCACGAGCCTGGGCCCTGCCATAGAGGGAGGGATTCTCTATTTGCTGTGGCAGAGACTAAGCTCAACAGTAACTCTGTGCTTATACTCTAAAGACCTTGGTTGGAGTCCTAGACATGTCTTTTCATTGTGTGACATTAAGCAAGTCACATGCCTCCTGAGCCTCAGTTTCCACATCTGTAGAGAGGAATCAGTGATTCTCATCTCGTGATGACACGGGGGCCTGTTCTGAAAACTAGAGGTGCTCAAGGGAGCAATGTGTCAGTCATGGGGTCTGAAGAAACACATCTTAACACCTCTGCCCTTTCTAAGACCCTGATGGATGAAGAGAAGAGAGCAACAGACACCACGAGGCAGCAGCAAGGACTTCTTAACCACAAAGGGGAAAGCTACTCTGCTCATGGGCCCAGGCACCTGCTGGGACACAATGGCAGCTGTGAGGTGATTTGTGCCTTCCTTAAAGACTTTCTCATCCCAATCCTCAGGACCTATGAGCAGGATCCTGGAACAAAATTCATGGCTACAGATATAAATGAGTTAGGCTCAAAGCTTGAAATTTCTGGACCACCAAGAGAGAGTAAACGTCGTTTTTCTCCTAGCAGTTTCTTCCAGCTTGGAACCCTTGGAACTGAAAATAACCACCACTGTGGCTCAACCCGAAGTCAAAAACTTAGTTAAACATGATGTAATTTTTAAAAAGTAACCCCATTGTGAGCTCCGAAGAATGAACTTTGTGGGTGAAAGTGTCATAGCAATGTTAAAAGACTGGAACCACTTGTGAGTCTTGAGAGGGAAAACAGTCCTGGTGACACCTTGACTTTAAAATTCTAGCCTCAGGAAGTAATTTGCTGCTTTTTAAATCCACTCTGGTTATGACCAGTTGTTATGGCAACACGGGGATACCAGAGAACTAACTGATCTGGAACAGGAAGTTCTGAGCTTTAAGGCTTGACAACAGATATGGTCCCTAGATGAGCAGAGTCTGAAAGAGAACAAGAAGCCACCAGGTCTTGGGGGACCCAGCAGGCAGGAGGAAGCTGAACTCACCTCTGCTGGCTGGAGGGACATGATGATTCCATTGGTGGTGACAGTAATCTAGTGGTCAATCAATCAACACAGGATGGCCAGGGACAACCCAGAGGATTGTCATCTGCCTGCTTAGGTCTCCTCAAGACTGGCCCTTCTGACTTTTGGTGGTCTCAGCCAAAAGCCATGCTAAGGAGTCTCTGGGATGGGAAGGGAGCCTAGATAAGCCTAGATAAGCTTGCCAAGAGATGGGCTTGGGAACCTACTTTGTGAGCCCCTATGCATTTGGTAGTATATGAAGTTGACTACTAATAAGGTCTTGGTTCACTAGGTACAGTTATCACCTTCCTAGGTGTTGGGATCTAGTGTGTGCATAATTAAGTAGTTAAACCTGGAGCCTGGGTCTTCTTTGCTGATGTGGCACACATGCACACATGGGTGCTAAAAGAACACTGGACACTGCAGGACGGTTTCATCCCATGACATGAACTCTTAGATCTTGGAGAATTTAGTCATTCAGCCCTTCTAGAGGTTCCTGTCATCTGGCAGTACACGCAGACCCTGGGAAACAAAGTCAGAAGGAAGATGCCAGACGCAAGAAGTCTCAGCACTTGTCATATCTCCTGGTATTGGTGTTTTCCAGGATGCTGAACCTTTGAAAGAGCCAGAGTGTTCTGAGCCTGACTACTCTTCCAGTTTCTGGTCAGTCCCCGGTCTCTTGAGTTCTGCTTTGGATTTCAGTATGACTACAAGATGCCAGTCTTCCCAACAAGGGCTGGAGAGTCCCTATATGCAGGATGACTCTCTTGGACTAGTCTTCTTGACTCTCTGGCAGCTGCTTCCCAGCATGCACATCTTACTGACAATTGTGGGGCGCAGTAGATCCTCCAGTCTGTGTGGAGGCAGGTTGTTATATTCTACCAACTTCTGGTTTAGTGGGTCTCCTTTGTCCTGTGAATCTGTCTTTCTAATAAGCTTTCAGGTAAGCACGAAGCTGCAGATCCTTGATAGAGACCCAGGATTCAGGCTATGCTTATCAAACTCTAGTGAGATAAGGTACCTGAAAGCTTACTTAGATTCAGGGTGTATTGTCAATGCTTATGGTCTGAAGACCTTTCTTCCATCCCTCAAATGGATGTCTAAATCTAAAAGTAGGGTGATATTCAGGTGAGCGTGTTGGGCTGACCCAGGGAAAGCACTGGTTAGCTCTTATTCTTGTCCTCTGGGTGCATGGGGTAACCTGGGGCAGAAGCTACTTCAGTGCCTCAATGTGTCCCCTGACCCTGGGATTGTCTTGAAGATGGAGACTTGGTTCTGGTCCCAAGTAGTACTCCAGAGGCTTCTGCCCTGAGTCCCATCTAAACAACCCTCAAGGTGACCACAGTACTATACAAGTGGGAGGCTGTCTGTGCAGGAAGTGGAGCATCACCCAGAGCAGAAGCAGGGGAGCTGTGGATGCTGAGACCTGGAGATAGTTGAGGAAGGAGGGCGAGATCTTTGAGAAAAGTCACACAAGGGTTCAGTACAGCTCTCACCTGTGGTGGTTTTTCAAGGCCGTTGAACTTGTTTTCATCTTGCTGACAACACAGCAGAGCCAGGCAAGTAGCCAGCACCATTAGGCCTGGCTCAGGAAGCCCTGGGGATAGGGTGATTCCGTTGATCTGCAGTCCTTCATGAGGTTAGACCATTATTTTCACCACCCCATTATTGTTTTATTTTCAGAAAAAAAATTTATTCAGGCTGGTTTGATTAAAACAAACAAACAAACAAACAAACAAAAACAAAACAAAACCAAAACAACAACAATCACAGAAAACAGCAGTGGTGAGATGGCACTGTGGGTAGAACTGGCCATGGCCATGAAGTCCAGACAAGCTGAGTCTGGGTCAGAGAACTCACATAAAAGTAAGAAGAGAGAGAACAAATTCCACAAAGTTTGCATGTGACTACATATCCCCTATGCCTGACACCACACACACACACACACACACACACACACACACACACACAATTTAAAACAAAACAAAACAAATAAACAAAAGGGAAAGACGGAGAGCGAACACAAATTCCTTGGCAGGAAAAAGGTGCAGAGTTAGAAGGGACCAGGACGCCATGAATCTCAGCCTCACAAATGGGCTTCATGCTGTGTGATCTCGGGCATGTTCTTCACCCTTCCTGACCTACAGCTTCCTCAAACATAGGCTAGGCACAAGAATATAGTTTCCGCAATGATCTTGGAAGGTTTGGAGCATGGTACAGATCAGGGTTTAAGTACCCCTGTCTGCACAACCTCCCACAAGATGGTGAAATGTAGAAATGGTGAACTATCGTTGCCTGAACCTTCTGCTGGTCCCTCCACCTGCTGCACAGAGGTGGGATGCCTGAGTCTTGGCAGGGAACAAACCTCAAAGGTGGGTTAAAATTTCATCTGAGAGACCAGAGGAGAAAATGGAAGGTGTAAGGAGTGGGGATTGGAGCAAGGTGGGGCAGCCCCATGTTTCTCTCGCTGTCTTAGCCACACTCTAAGGAGTCTGCTGGTTAACAATGTTAATACAACAAAACACTCAGTAAGGGGGATTTTAAAACCTGCTACGTTCCTGGTCTCCTGAACACAAATAAAGTTATCATTTTCCAGTGTAGCACTTAGGGAATTAGTGCTTGTAATGTTTACTGTGAGATTCTAACAAAGCCAAAGCTGAGAACATTATTCTAGAAGCAAGACAGGCTCCTGCTATTTGCCTGTGGCCAGGTAGCTAATATGATGTGTAAATGTGCTGGAGCTTGACCTAGCAGATCTAGCCTCCCTCTGTCATGGCCTCTCTTCCCAAGCACACTGGTACCCCTAACCTTCATTCCCAAACACAATATACTCTTTAGTGCAGAGCTTTGATTTGCCAGTTGCTGTTTACTGAAGAAGTTTCATATTGAAGAAGGTCTAGTCGGTGGCTCAGTGGCAGAACACCTGCCTCACATGCTCAAGGCTCATTGTTCCATATACAGCAAACAAATCAAACAACATCCCCAATGTTTGAGTATCTGGCTCCAGCATCTGCCCAGTGACAAATGCAGCAGCCCCTGATCTGCACTGCCCATTTTTCTTTGCTTGTTGGCTTTATCCAACGGAACAAAGGTACAAACACCTGCTTCCCTTAGAAGACTAGAAGCCCAATTCAGAGAATCTCATCCTTTTTTTCTCTCTGACTGAAGAATGAGGCAGGAAGTAGATGACTCTCAGTATCCTCAGCATCTACCAAGTGTCTAAAACGAGATCAGTTGGGGGATGGAGACTTGCTCAGCAGTTAGAAATGAATACTCCTCTTCAGAGGACCTAAGTTTGGTGCCAGCAGCCATGTCAGGTGACTCACAATGGTTTCCAACCTAACCTCCAGGGAGATCTAACACCTCTGATTTCCATGGGCTCCTGCCCTTTATATGCACATACTTCCACACAGACATAGACACACACAGGTACACACAGACGCATACACACAAACACACACAATGAAAAATAATAGTTGGATCTTTTGTTTGTTTGTTTGGTTGGTTGGTTGGTTGGTTGATTGGTTGGTTTTGTTTTTTATAAGAGGTGGTTCTGATCCTGGCTCTTTGTTCACTGTTTCTTGTCTATGAGCATCTGTAAAGAAGACAGACTGTCAAAAGAAGATCCGGCCTTTCCCATTTCTTCCAGGGGTCCCTGTGCAGGGGCTGACCAGGAAGACTACTGAATCCCACCGTGGTGGAAGCTAGCAGATGTCACAATGTCCACAGGTGAGGAAGCAATCAAGTGTGATGAATCACAGGCCTGTGGGTTCCCTAAGGTGACACATAGAGAAAGGCACTTCTGCTTTGCAATCTCCTCCTGAGACCCTCAGCCACACTCAGTAAACAAACTCAAGTTGAAGGGCCGTTCATAAAATTCTAGATCTCTTCCAAACTAGTATTCATCCAAACTGCCAGGGTGATGCAAACCCACAGAGACAGGAATGCTCAGTGATCGGCAGGATGCATCCTGGGTTAAAACAGAAAAGGATATTAGTGGAAAACTGAGATGGTCCCAGCTGCAGCCATAGCTCAGTTCATGGCAGTACCAGTGTTAATTCTGTCTTGATAACTGAACTGTATAAAATGTTAACACCAGGAGATGCTGGACAGAGTGTGTGGCTCCCTGTACTATTGTGGGAACTCTTCCTGGACTTTAAAACTTATTTCAAAATTAAAAGCTTCTTTAAAGTATTGCGGGAAAGCAGATGAAGCAAGAAGCACCCCCTCTCCCTTTTCTCTAATCTATGAGGTAGAATCACCAAAGGAGAAAAGCTGGCCTGCTGGCTGAAGCTGGATTTACTGCCAGTGAACAGTTCTGCCTGCTTCCCTGTACTGCAATTTACAACCCCAGAGCCAGACCCCACCATCGATCCCCACTCTCAGCCCCCAGTGCTGGTGTGGGGGTCCTCTGGGAAAAATCAATGCCTGGAGGTGACTCTGTGCATTTCACTCTGTCAAAGGAATCCAGATTTATTATGTTCCACACAAAATAGATTCCCGAGTCATAGAAAGGGACAAAGGGGAGGAACTTGAGGCCTGGCTTCTAGTCCTGAGTGCACCATCATACCTGTGTGACGTTTAAGGGACCTTGGTTTTAGAAAATGGTCTCTAAGGCCATGTCTTCTTATGGATCATAGTTAAACTTTGATTACAGGTGACAGAATTGTGGAAGACCTTGGAGATAAAAGAATATTGGGAGGAATCTGCAAGGAGCCTAAAGGCACAGAAATGGAAGCAACCAAAATTATTAACAATCAAGATAAGTTTTTTTTTGTAACACACACAACACTTCAACAACTTTGTCCACTTCAGTGTGTCATGGCCCAATCAGGCCAGTGGTGATGGTGAGTACTCTTTAATCTTTACAATCATTTAACATCCCAGGTTCCTTCCATCTTGTGACTCCTCTCCGCTTACAGTCCTTGGACTCCTTCCCACCCCTGAGAAAGTGGGGGCAACCCAAGTCTTGGAGACTCATGAGAGGCCATGTCAAAAATGTTCATCGTGATTCTGTTTACATCCAACTAGTCAGATCAAAATGTCTATAAGGAGGTCTGGGAAATGAATCGAAATGTGATCAGGAACTGGAAACCTAAGACATCAAGCAGCAGGCATCCATAGCAATGAGAACTATTCAGGAATTATCTAAGGCTGGTCACTGAGATAAATAAACTCATATCAGCCAATGAATTTTCATCTTTGTATCTCTTCCCCATCTGAAGAGGCCATTGTGAGTGTCCTACCCCTTTATACACCTATCAACCCATCCACCCATCTACCGATCTACCTACCAATCCATCCATCATCCATTTACCCATCCATTATATATCCATCCATCCATTCATCCATCCATCCATCTATCCATATATCCACCAATTCAACTCCAGCCAAAGAATGTGTGATCTTTCCCCATGACATTCATTCCTAGACTCATTTTCCCTCTGATATCCCACTGTCTCGCTAACCCCATGATCCCATAGTGCTATGACCATGTTATGCCAGAAACATAGATAAACATGTTTGTGCTTTTCCACAATACCAGAATTTATTGAATAAAAATAAATTTACAAGTTGTGGTACTTTTGTTGGCAACAACTTACCAAGTCTCTGGTTAGGAATACACAGGTTCTTTATTCCTAATTTATTGAAAATATTGTCTCTCAGATTATAAATTGCACATCAAACACCAGTTCTATATCCATCTATCCACCTCCCTATCATCTATATCTACCTACATATCTATCCATCTTCATCTTCATCATCATCATCATCTATTTGTGTAGTTTACAGAGTGACTACAAAGGGTTAGAGTGCAGAGATTCTTGAGAAACAGTGAATCCACCTTATCTAGAGGCCCTGGTATACTGCTTTCTACTTTTCCTTACAGGGAAGAATTCTGTGAAGTCAACCTGGAAAGTCCTCCAGGACCTTGGCTGTCAGCAAGATGACCACTGAGGGGAGCCCTTGAACCATCAACCATGGTGTTATTGTTTGATAGTTTCAGGTTTAGTCCCACAGCAGTTGGGATGTGTGGCTGTCCTTTGCACTGATGTTTTTGAGTTTGCCTATGATAGATCACCTCCCCTTTCTTTAGTGCAGGACCAGAATGGGAAACCTAAGGAAGAGGAGCTGGGCTCTGCCTCATAATTCCTGTGTGACTTTCTCTGGGCTTGTCTTCTTACACCAGTCAGGATCCTTGGGCAGGGGCAAACAGAACTGGCTCTGACCAGCTGAAACTGGGGCAAATATCAAAGAAGGCAGAGATGGAGTGAATCAGGAAAGAGCAGATAGGAGCTTACAGCCAAGATCCAACAAGGTCATCTAGACTGGGATGCCTTTCCTGTTCTCACTGTTTGGCTAGCTGAAGAACTCTAGAGCAACCCTCCTCTCTTTGATCCTGCTTCTCTGTGACCCCCCCCCCCATCAGGGTTCCTGTTCTGGAACCATTGGGGTTGACTGGCTTCAGTCCATCTATGCATGGATGGTTCTAGAAATGAGCCAGCTCCCATGTGGGAAGGGCTTTGGACCTGATATCTACATGGAATATTTCCCCCACTCCTGACCTGTGAAGTGAACTCTAGGCTAGCCTCAGCTTGAGGAGCAGCAATATCAGCAGAAGTGAGGACAGCAGAAATGTCCTGATGATTCTGCAGTTTATACCATATATCAAGCATTGACCACACTCCCTGATGGTCATTAACTCACCAAACACTCAAGAAACTCCAATCAAATTCAACTGCATCCCCATGTTATGGACAAAGAAAGGGGATGTAGTGGTCTGTTTTCTGTTACTATACTGAAATACCCGAAGTTGTGCTATGCCTAAAAAAAGAGGTTTATTTAGTCAAGGGTGTGGTACTGGCTCTTTTGCTTCAGTTCTGGGTGAGAACACCACAGTGGGAGTGTAAAAAGGGAGCTGTGAATGTCACTCACAGGCTTGTGTTTGAACACTCAGCCCTGGAAATTGGTGTCATTTGGGAAGGCTATGGGATCTTTAGGAGGTAGGACCTCACTGGAGAAAGTGGGTCTCAGAGGGATCTTCAGATTTATAGCCAGGCTTGGCTTCCAGTTTCTGTCTCTGCTGCATAGTCTGTAGAGATGTAAAAAATCCACAAGTTCTTATCAGCATGGAAGGCTGGGGCCAGCTGCCACACCATCCCTGCTGTGAACGTATGAGCCAGTTGAAGTCTTTCTGTCTTAAGTTGCATCTTGTCAGGTATTTGGTCAGAACATTAAGAAACATAACTAGTACATAACCTCAGAGGGCTTGGGGTCTCAGTGTAACTGCGAACCCCCTTAGTTATCTCTAAGGGGAGATGAATTCCTGAGACTTCAGGGCCTACCTTAGGAAGGTCCCATTGCCTCTTGGTGGCACTTCAGTGGAGATCAAACTTCCAACACAAGCCTCGTTCACACTTGAACTATGTCTAAACTTAGCAGAGGTTTGAAATAACATCTCTAAGGTCATGTGCTCAGTGAGAGGCAGAGGGAAGATTCCAATGCAGCCATTCTGTTTTCTTAACCCTACATTAAGCTGCTACTTTGGGCACAGAGACCCTAACTACCCCAAAACCCTACCAAAAGACAGGAATTTGAGTCAGCATGAGGGTTCTCTGTTTATATAAGCTTTTTTTGTCTCTAGGGTTTCAACTCTTTTCTGTCTGCTAAGGTGGGACATCCTGATTTTCTGAACAAAGGAAAAGTCAAGAAGTGTTAGACAAACACAGCTGCATCTGAGGGAGAGAAGTAATGTTTCTTCTTTAGACATTACACCAAGAAGTCTATGAAATGAAACATTTGATTTCAAAGCCCTCCAGGGTCTCAGTTAAAAACTCAGGCCTTCTGAGGAAGTTGGCAGTGGGGTATCTTTACAAGAGATCCACCACTAGGGGGCAGACTATGCCTTGTGGAGAAAGTCAAGTTTGGGCTTGAGAAGTGTCTCAGCCTTAAAAAAAAAAAAAAAAAAAAAAAGCAGGCTGTTTGCAGCCTGGCCAGGATGCGTGGCTCCAGGGACCAGAACTGTATTTTTATCTGCTGCTCATTTTTAGCAATCTGGTAGAAGTCTTCTTTTTTGATACACAAAGGAGTTGACTGCCTTTTGCAAGGAGTCTCTCTGTTTAGGAGATTGGTCTGTGGATGGATATGGTTGGATCTGTACCCCTCAGGTTTGTTACCAGAGCTGTGCCCTTGGGGGAGATCATGTCCCTCTTCCTCTGCCTCCCAGGCATAGCTCTGCATTGGAGCCTGCATTGAAGACTTCCTGCTTCTCAGCTAAGCTGGACAGATTTGTCATGGTGATGGAGCCTGGGTTTCTACCCATCATGCTTTAGGCTAGGCTGAGGGCCTCCCAGTTGGGTAAATGGGAATAGATATTAGGTATAGTATATTAGGTAACATACTCTCTCACCTCCCCCTATAAGCTGAGTTGGGCCTAACATGAAGGGGATGTGCTTCTGAGGATCTCCTGGCAGGTATTTGCTTTGCTCTAGGCCATTTCTAGAGCTTTGGTCCCAACTAGGGTCCAACCCTGAGAAAGGTAGGATCTTATTTAGAGGAAGAGCTCAATTCCCACGATGCCTCATTTCTTCCCAGGTCTAGTCCCTGGTACATATGGGCTCCCAATTGTCACCCACTCGGGTTCCAATAAGAACCACAGCATGGCAGGGTCGAAAGCTATGTTTTCCTCCACCCCTAGCTTTGCATGCAAGTCTTCTGGGTCTGGTGAGTTAAGTGAATAAAGTAAAACTGTAAACCATGTGCCTCATGGCCTAACTCACACACTTTGCTATGTGTGCCTTTCACTCAGGGATGCAGAATTTGTTTGTTTTAAGATAGATATTCATAGAAAGATTATAGCAAGTTCTAGTAATCTTACAAGATAGCTTACTAGATAGATAGGCCCTGGGGAAACTGCAGGGAGAAGAGCAGAACCAGCATTCATAAGGTTGGGCATGATTCAAGAACGATAGGGCTAACTAGTTTCATGATGGCGTACACATTATAGACTGTACTTAAACAACTGAGATGTTCTATGTGGGTCACTTTATGTGCCTCAATGATGTAATCAACAGATTCAGGCAGCACACACTGGTGGAGGATGATACACTGTTCACAGTGATTATACATATTAGAAGGACCTATCTATACACACTATACACATACATACATACATACATACATACATATGTATTATAGAGCTAGCTCAATTAATTAAAGTGCTTGCCACACACATGTAAGGACCTGAGCTCAGTACCCAGAATCCACCTGAAAAGCTTAGGTGTAGTAGAGAGTGCATGAGTTGCTAGTGCTAGGGAAGTGGATACAGGTAGACTCCACTGACTGGAGCTCATTGGATGATCAGCCTGCCCAAATTGGTGGGTGCCAAGACCTAGCAAGAGACCTTGTTTCAAGAAAACAAGGGAATTGCTCCTGAGGAAGAGCAACAAAGGTAAACCCCACCCCTCCCACTTGTGCCAGTAGAACTACACTCTAAACTAATGCTAAACTAAAACCCAAGGAATTGACAGAGATGACAAAAAAGTAGAAACCCAGAGAAATGGAGTGCTTCCTAGAGCAATGAGTGCACCCCACTCCCTGTACTTATTCCTGTTTTCTATTCTACACTCGAGCCACTGTTTTCTGCGACAGTGTTCTGGTTTATTTTCTGTTACTGTGACAAAACACTAACCAAAAGTTACTTGGGAATAGATGGATTCATCTTGGCTGATGGCTTGTAGTCCATCATTCAGGAGAGCAAGTCAGGAACTCAGTGAAGGAATCTTGGAGACAGGAACTAAAGCAGAGACCATAGAGGATAAATGCTAACTGCTTTGATGCCCGAGACTTTTCCAGCCTATAACCACCTTTCCAGAGATAACACTACCCACAGTGGGCTGGACCATCTCACATCAACCATTAATCAAGAAAATGATGTACAGACATGTTCATAGTCCAATCTTATGCAGGCAATTCCTCAGATGAGGTGCCCTCTTTCTAAGTGACTAGTTTGTGTCAAGTTGGAAAAGCTAAACAGCAGAGCTTTACAAAAACCTTCATTTGAACTCTAATATATGGACCTGGAGGCATGTTCTTCCTCCAAAGTCATCAAATACTGACTGGTTGGTCCCAGCCACACTGCTACAGGGAACTTGAACTGGAATGAAAGAAAATCTAGGGGAAGATGGCAGTGTTTTAAATGTTTCTCTTGCTCTTCCCATTGTAAAGAAGTACGTATTAGATTCATTTGGTAAGAGGGACTCACAAGTGAGCAAACGCTCCACAAGATTGGTCAGCTACAAGTCTGTGTGGGTGGTGTTGCTTCTGGGCTTATAGCCCTGAGCTGTATAAGACAGGTTGAACAAGCCATGGGGAGTGAGCCAGTAAGTGGCACTCCTCCCTGGCTTTAACTTCAGTTCCTGAGTTTCTGTAACCAAGTTCCTGCTTTGAGTTCCTGTCTTGGCCTCAGTGATAGAATCTGACCTGAGAACTATGTGATAAAGTTAACCCTTTCCTCCCCAAGTTGCTCTTGGTTACGGCATTTTATCACAGTAACAGGAACCTAACTATGACGAGGGTTTATCCTGGCTCACAGTTTGAAAGTACAGTCAGTTCATCATGGTGGGGAAAGGAAAGCAGGGATCAGAGAGAGATGAATGCTGGTACTCAGCTTCTTTCTACCTTTTATTCAGTGTGGGACCCCAGCCTATGGAATGGTGCTGCCCACAGTTAGAATGGTTCCTCCCACTTTCGTTAACCTTTCTAGAAACCCCCTCAAAGACACATCCAGATGCTTGTCTCTCAGGTGCTTCTAGATTCTGTTGAGTGAGTTGCAGTTTGTCAATTCGGGTTGTCTGACCGGAGATTTTCTTACTTCCGCATTCCCAGGCCTGAGATTACCAATACGTGAGATGATTATGCTTTGCTTAGGAAAAATAAAACAGGCTCTGGGAGTCAAACATGGAGCTAGACTGGCAGTTAGAACGCCTCAGAGACCCTCTCAACTTTGTACCATGAAGCACTTCGCTGACTGAGCTGTCTCTCCAGCCCTTGCCATGAGCATTTAGTACAATGCATTATGCAGCCATTTACGTTCTGTGTGCATTGTTCTTTGATCGTAAAAAAATGGTAAGATTTATCCCCACAGCCCTCAAGAACCAATCTTTGCTCTCTTCTGCTCATTGCTGCCTATTGGGAATGCATGCCTGGGTAGGGAGTTCAAAGATAGGATTTTATTTTGTCTTGACACCAAGCAGGGTTCTTTTTCACTTCCCTACTTGAGTGAAGTAATTGGAGGACACAGGTACAGATGATTGATTCACAAAGGTCAAAGTTCAAAGCTGTCCTGCCCACTTCCGGCTTGAGTGGTGCTGGATGTAATGATAACTCCAGGGACCAGGACGCCATGGGACTGCATCTCACAGGGCAGGGCAATGATGCGAGCTCCATGTGTCTCAGGAGACTTGAGAAGCCAGGCAGGAGCATGGGCAGCTACTCCTTGAAGTAGCTTTTTAGCCCTCCCTTACAACAAATGATGACATTGGGGAATGATTCTATTCAAGGGTAAATGCTTAATTCTCTTCCCTCTTATGTTTGTAAAGGGCATAAGAAAAAAAATGCTTCCAGGAAATTCGTTTAGGGGCCACCAAGATACACTCCTGTGCCATGGGTTAAATGTCTAGGTTTGCTATGGCTAGTTTCTATGCTCAAGGCCCCAGGAGGCTGAGGTCAAATCACTGGCCAGCTATGTTCCCATGTAGAGATCAAAGCTTCTACAGCCATGTGCTCAGAGAGCAGAATTCATGTCCTCTGTAACTCCATGTAGAGGTTTCTGGAGTCCATCTCTAGGTCTCATGAAACTCTTGACTGAGCACATTACAATGTTTTTCCAGGCCTGGCTGTTGTCCCTGATCCTCAGAAGCTACTCCAGCCCAGCTGCTGTTGGCTTCTGTTGGTCCTGTGTCAGCAGCCATCTCACTGTGGGGACAGCACTCAGGACCCACTGGATGAGGAGGAGGCTGCCATGCCCTGTGGCAGAGGGTAGCTAACATCAGCACCTGTCCATTGTTTGGCAAAGGCAGTCACGTATCCCTCCACAGATAAGAAGCAAGAGATAGCTAGGATAAGGGTACAAAGACTGGGAGTGGACCCAGCTCCTCCAAATGAATCCCCTAGCTGAGGACCAAGCCGATCCTTTTTAAAGGCTGAGCATTTCTTTTGTCTTACTCCCCACCAGCACTTCCATGAGAAACCTGTCAAAATAAATTACATATTATAGATTCTGGGGAGTTGGGGGACCAGCTGTTACCAAAATGCTTGGTCTAATTTTAAGTTGATTCATTATGCATGATTAATTCCCAAAGCCCTGAGACAGAGCAAGAGAGAGAGAGAGAGAGAGAGAGAGAGAGAGAGAGAGAGAGAGAGAGAGAGAGAGAGAGAGAGAGACAGAGAGACAGAGAGACAGAGATAGAGACAGAAACAGAGAGACAGAGGCAGAGAGAGAAAAGAGAGAGACAGAGACAGAGAGAGGTGAGCATAGCCCCTCCCCCCAGCACATGGTACAGTCACACTGGGAACATGTCTGAGCTGCCCCCTCACTCCATCATTGTCGCTGCTGCTGTCTTAATTTCTACTCTGTATCAGGAGAGATTTAGATAGACACAAAGGCCAGGACCTCAGCGCGGTGTTCACAGCTTCCCAGTGGTGCCCTCCTCCATTAGTGTGGTATGACTACCATATGGCAAAACAGTGTTCTTTGGGGAAGTCTGCATTCTCTGTGGGATTCCTCTTCGGCCCCTGTCCTCACTGGACCCCATGTAGGGGTCCTGTGTTCTGAGACTCCTTGGGACACATGGAGTCTTTTCTTCTCATGACCTTGAAAATTCTGAAGAGCGCTGGTCAGGTTTTGTAAACTGGCCTTGTGGGTATTCACCACATTTCTCTGTTGTTTTCCCTGTGTTGTGCTCACTGCACAAGCAACCCACACGGAAGGACAGGGAACTATGGTTCACTTTCTTGAAAGAAGACTCTTCATTAATTACTTATCCCTGCCAGTGTAGACTGTGGATACACATTTTATACTTGGGGCTGGCCAATGCTGAGTGTCCTATGTCCTTCTAAAAGCCTCTTTTATAGTATATATGTGCATAAGTGTATGTGTGCACATGTGTATTCATACATGTGTGCATGTGCACCCATATACATAGGCATGTTTACATGCATGTGTACATATGTGCACATGTCTGTATCATATGTATGTATATGTATTTGTGTGGTTTATATGTGTACGTATGCATGTATGTTTTCACATCTATTTTTGTGAATGGGTGTATGCATGTTTGTGCATGCATATGTGTTTGTCTATGTGTGTATGGGTGTACATGTATGTATGTGTCTATGTGAATGTTTGTGTGTGGTGATAATATATATGTTTGTATCTATTAATGCATTGTGTGTTTGTGTGTATATATGTTTATTTATGTGTGTAGGTATATGCATACACTTGTGTATATGTGAGCTTTGGTGTGTATGTATGTATATATGTATGCATACTTATGTGTGTATATACATGCTTGTATGTATATATACATGCATTATATACATGTTTGTATGTGTGTAGTATGTGTGTAAATGTGTGTGTTTGTATGCGTGTATGTAAATGTGTGTGTGCATGTGCGTGGGCACGCCTGTGTGTGTGTGTGTGTGTGTGTGTGTGTGTGCCAGCACTTTCTTACTTACTTAACACTGGATGCCCCAGGATAAGCTGTTCTATTCCCTGACGGCCCTGGAGGCAGTCATTTCCTTGGGAAGCTCCTGTTCTTTTAATTGAGCACAGCATTAGAAAACAAGATGCAGGCACAGACTGTGTGACTGTGCAGCTTTTAGGCCTCTTAGCCAACAGAGAAAGGATTACATGTGTCTACACCATGAATAACATCTCTTTGTGTCTCTGTTTCTACATTAAGCTGAACACAGACTCATGCTCCTGTCTCCAGTTTCCCCCCATCACTCCTGGATCTTTCCACCCGTCCCTCTTTTCTTTATCCACACCAAAGATAAATTGACTGTTCAGCCCCAGAGTGGCTTCATAATGGCCAGCCACACCCTGTGGAAAATGGCTTCATCAGAGGGCAGCAGGACAGTGTGCAGTTCCTTCTTATGCAGTTTCCACTAGTGAGAGGTTCTAGACCACAGCAGGGGGTTGGCTTGCTTCCTGCTCTTTCTTAGCCCTTCCTTCAGAATCTCTCCTCACTTAGCTTTTTATTTGATTTTCATCAGAAGAAATATCCAAGAAAGGTTAGAGCTGTGTGTCACATTCCCATGCTAAGGTTAGGGCTGTGTGACAAGTCCCCATGCTTAGGACACTGGCCTTGTGCTTGGCTCTGGTGCTAAGGAGGCTGTGGGAGGAGGGGTCTGATCATTTGGGATGATCTGACTTGGAGTGGTCTCTTTTTCTTCAGTTTTAACTTGGTGTGTCCCTCGATGGTCTAGACTTCCCTTTGGAGAGACAAGAGTCTCTGAGCAACTTCTCTGGCTCATCTCTGAGAAGGTTACAGAGATACAAAGACAAATTATGTCATCCTGACTCCAGGAACAGACACAAACACCACTGCCTTCTGTGGCTAACACTGCTGCTTGAGGACAATTCTGGGAAGATGACAAACTCAAGAATGGGAACTGAAGTGCCAAGAAAAAAGCCACGCTGATGTTAAAGTTTCTGTGGGGCCAATGGACTGACTAGAACGTCCCTGATCTTGGAAAATTGGGCCATTGCAGGTGTGGAGTCAAGCTATCTTGGGTTGTCTTTAAAAGTATTCTGAAGAGTATTCACTGTCCATCTCTAGATGTGACCTAAAAGCCTTGTGATTATGAAGTAAATCCCTTTGGAATGTATAATATACCCCTAATTTCTGTCAATCAGAAGGCTAACAAGGTCAACCAGAAGGCTAACAAGGTCATCAGATGGCATCTGAGGACTACTGCGGAGATCCTCAACACACACACACTCTATGGTTTTCATCAGTTTTATATTGGTTTACTTTATTATTTTATTTTAGACAGAACCTTATATATGCTAAGTTGGTCTTAAACTCTGCATGTATAGAAGGATGACCTTGAACTTCTGATCCTCTTGTCTTTACCTCCAGAGTGCTGACACTAGACCCGGTTTATCATATTCTAAGCATGAAAGCCAGGCTTCAGTGTATGTTAACCAAACGTTCTACCAACTGGCATATGTCCCACCTCCTGTTTGAAGAGTGTCTTGGTATATGACTTTCTTTGTTCTCTTACGATAGAAACGTCATAGAACAGTCACCATGTTGGACCATGGAATTTGAGGCTACCTGAATCTGTGTCCCTGGGCCATGATCACTTGTATGTGGTTGGAGAAAAAGCCATCTTTTATTTTTCTGTGAGGTGAAAGCAAAGGATTTTTATGAACAGAATGGATATAGAAGAGGTAGGATTTTATCCTCCGGAACAACCACCTGCTTAAACTCTGGCCACACAAATATAGCTGTTGACCAGCAGCATGAACAGCAGCACCACCACCATCACAAGCAGCAGCACCAGAACCAGCAGCAGCTCCAGCACCAACAGTAGCAGCACCAGCAGCAGCAGCAGCGCCAGCAGCACCAGCAGCAGCAGCAGCAGCAGCATCATCATCATCATCAGCAGCAGCAGCAGCACCAGCACCAGCACCAGCACCAGCAGCAGCACCAGCAGCAGCCGCACCAGCACCAGCAGCACCAGCAGCAGCAGCACCAGCACCAGCAGCACCAGCACCAGCACCAGCAGCAGCAGCAGCAGCACCAGCACCACCAGCAGCAGCAGCAGCAGCACCAGCCACACCAGCACCAGCAGCAGCACCAGCAGCACCAGCACCAGCAGCAACAGCAGTACCAGCAGCACCAGCACCACCACTACCACTACTACCACTAGCACCAGCAGCAGCACCAGCACCAGCAACAGTGACAGTGAGCTCCTCCTTGACCTATTGACTCATTAATGAAGTTTAACATGATTACAGACCAGAGTTTCCTCACTTGTGAAAAACCCTTGGTACTGGCCCAGCACTCACTGCTCTGGTGGGATGGCACAGCCATTCTGAAATTGGGACTCAGTTTCCTTGGCATAGTGGAAACAAGATGTCAGTTCAATCCCTTAATAACCTATAACCACACTTAGATGGCCCCTTGGGAGACGCCCATCACTCATCCTTTCCAGATGGGGAAAAACTGGAGGTCCCAGAGGAAGTGTGTTTTGGTCAGCATCACAGCATGAGCTAGCTCCAATAGTGGGCTAAAGAAGGGAGAGAAGTCTCCTGCCTTCCTGGGGACATCCTCCAGTCCCGGTACTCTCCAGTACCCATCTTTATCCTCCATCTATCAGTGTTTACTGAGAAGGAGAGAGACTGCAAATGTGGAGCTGAGTCCTTGCTGAGAATTTCTGCTGGACTGGAGTCTTCTCGGCTGCAGGATCTTTCTGCCCAAACTCAGTTGGAAAAGCATATCTCAGAAAGGCTGGGATACAGTCCTATTGGAAGGGCTGTGCTTCCTGATCAGAGAAATGCCACACAGAAATTGTCTTCCATCACTGACTTCCCCGTAATCCCTGGGGATAGGGTTCATCCCCACTCCCACCCTACTGCATGTTATATGGCTGGGCTCCCACACAGTCCAGAAGGGCTAAGGAAAACCTAATTTCATCCTCATCTCCTGCTCTTTCTTCCTTTTCCTACTGCCAGGGCCCCCAACAAGAAAGAGGGATTTAAGACACCAGAAGTAATGTGTTCATTTTGCTATCAGCAATGTGAAGCCCAGAGCAGCAAGGACTCATTTACACGAAGTTGCCCCAAAACCTATAGGTCTGTGGGGACAAACCAGGACTGCCCATATCAATTGCTCTCTCTTTAAATGGTCTAACTTATTGATTGATCCGTGAACTCTCTATTACTCAATCTTGTCTCCAATGGTCTGACCTCGCCTACAGTGGAAGGAACAGCTGGGCAGACTGGAATATCTGATGCTCCCTTGCAGACTGGAAAGGCCAGTCCACCCAATTGGAGTTCTGAATATGCCAGAAGCTAAATAATGACAGAGACTTATTAATATTTATTATAGGTAAGGCCTTCAGCTGGGCAGACTCTCAGCTAACTCAGTCTAAATTTAACCTGACTAACTAGCCTATGACCCCAGCACATGGCTAGTGTGGGGTCACAGGCTAGATTTTTTTTTAACCTCTGTTCCTGTTTATATCAGACCACTTCCCTATTCCATGGGCTAATCCCCCACTTCTGATTTCTTCTCTCAGAAACCCTTTCTCTGCCCAGAAGTTCCACCCTCCACTTCCTGCCTACTATTGGCTGTTGGGTCTTTTTTAAGCCAATCAGCAAGTGAGGAAGGGGAACATTTACAAAATAGAAAACCCTGTGATGGGCCTTAAGAGCAATACCAAAAACTGGCCAGTACTTGGCTCTCTTCTGGCACAGAAATCAACAATTGACAATTCAGGGACACCTTCACACAACGTGCTCCCAATGAAGTTAGAATCCCATTTGGACCCGTGAGGAAGTCCTCTCATTCACCCAGCTTCTAGCAGTCTTCTCTGCTGTAGGATCAAAAGTTAAAGGTGATGGGGATTTTAGGTGCCAACTCCACACAAGGGAGTCAGAAACAGGAGGAGCTATGCTTTGTGTCCGGACAAAGAGAAGGCCATAGAAAGTGTCTTCAAGAAAGACCTTTGGGAAGTAATGTATAGCACATGTAGCAAGGCCAACACTTCCCCTCGCTTCTGCTTTAGCAGGTTTGAAAGAAAAGCTACCTCTGCTGTTTCTACAGAAAGCTCACCACCTCCCTAAGACTAGAACATCGAAAAAGCACCGTAACTAGGTGTTTTCACACCAGGATAGCCAGTCAATTAGCAATGTCAACATCAGAACTAAGAGAGCCAATAGAACCATTCCCAGCTTCCTGAAGGATAGGACCTGAGGTGTCCAGTGGCCCTGGCCCCTGCCATTTGTGCCCTTGGCTCATTTGAAACCATTCTGACTCCTGACCCACAAAGTTCTAGCTCCTGGGTCCCTGGAGCCAAAGTGCTCAGAGCGCTTCTGGACTTGTTGTTGTCCAACGTCAACTTTATATCACAGTGCTGCTAAAAGCACCTGCCACTGGGAATTGGCTAATACAAGACCAACACTTAGAAAAGTCTACCAAGGATAAGCTAAAGAGCCAAAGCACCCAGCATGGAGAGCTGCTTAGTCTATGTATTGTTCTTCTCTTCTTCCAAATGCCCCCCCCCCCCGGCCCTTCCTTCAGCTACTTGCATGTCTATGGGACATTTTAATTTTGGAAGGAAACAAGAATGAGCCAACCAGTCTGTGAAGTGAATTTGGAGTGTGGGAGGGGAAGGTGGGTCAAAAGGAGACAACTCAGTTCCTGCTTGGAGTAGGTAGTTCTGTAGAAACCTCTGGAAAACAAGTAAGCACAGAAGCAGTAGCCCTCGGGGCAGCCTTGGAGAATGTCTGGATGCTGTGAGACACAGGGATTCAGGGGTCACCATGGACAGGGCCAATGACCCTCAGGCTTTAGAAAAGAGTAGAGGCAAAATCTGCCATTATTCCAGGAAGCTATTCAACTAAGTGACACTGTGTCAATTAATCCTCATCTGAGACCTTTAAAATATGTGACAGGTAATCTCCCCCTCCCAGTAATCCTCCCCACCATGTGTGTGTGTGTGTGTGTGTGTGTGTGTGTGTGAGTGTGTGCATATGTATTCGGGTTCGTGTGTGTGCATGCACACAGACCAGAGGCCAAGCATTCCCCAGATGCCATTTGCCTTGCTTTTTGAAAAAGAGCTTCTAACTGGCCTGGAAAGGGATGACTTGGCTCCACTGACTGGTCCATGAGCTCCAAGGATATGCCAGTCTCTGCTTCCCTGGTACTAGGATGACAATAATGTGCCACCACTTCCAGCTTGTTGTGTTGTGTTGTTTTGGTTTTATTTTATGTAGATTTTAGGTATTGAGCTCAGATTCTCATGCTTACATAGCAAACAATCACCAACTGAGCTCTCTCCTCAGCCCTGTGACAGGCAGGTCTTAAGATTGAAGTTTTGATAGCATGGGGGAAGAGTCCAAATGATAGAAGTAAACTTGAAAGTCAATTCCATTAGGTCCCCTAAAATAAAAGTTGGTGGGGTACTTAAAGCACATAAATTTCTACTATTTTATATACTGAAAAATAAAATTAAAAAAAATAAGAAAGGGGCTGGGGAGATGGCTCAGCAGTTAATAGCACTGACTGCTCTTCCAGAGGTTCTAAGTTCAATTCCCAGCAACCACATGGTGGCTTACATTCCTCTATAATGTAACCCAATGCTCTCTTCTGATGTGTCAGTGACAATACGCTCTTATACATACATACATACATACATACATACATACATACATACATACATTCTTAGCAAGTTAAAAATAAATGGAAGTAGCTTCCATGGGTAGAGAATGCTGCATCCAGAAGCTAGAGGCTTTTGAACATTTTATAAGATACCTCTGTGGTTGTAGACTCAGGAGGTCTCAGAGACCTCCAGCAGAACACACACCACTGCCATTACCATGGAGTGTCTACCAGAACTAGATGGTAAGGCCCTATTGCTGAAAATACCTCACCCATTGGTTATAGGACACCAAGAAATCAAGATAGAACTGGATTGAGAATCCCCTCCCTGCTGGTTAGCATTGATGCTAGTAGGTGCCATGTAAGCCACCATAGGAGGAAATGGAAAAGCAGATCAACTGGCAGCAGCCAGCTGTGTTACAACACCGCCCCCTGCAGGCAGTATGTGATCATTGTAACAATAATGGCATAGCTATTTGTGGGATAACCAAATTACTTTGTGACTGAACTTGGAACCCATTCCATTCAAGGGAAGACATAACTAACACATTATAAATCCGGTCAAATGACTGGAAGACCATAGGCCTGAGGGAAAACGTTCTACTGTTGTTTCCTCAAGCAGATGTGTCAAACTGCTAAACATTCATCTTTATGCCTGTAGTCTAGTACCACTTTTATTCCAGGGCAGAAGCAGAAAGCTAATGCAGAGACTCCTATCTGGTTAAAGTACTACAGATACACGACTGACAAGAGATCAGGCTTATGTGCATCATCCACATCCCCTCCCAATTTCAAGATCCAGGAACTATTGCAGAAGAGATGCTAGAAGGAATGTTTGAACCAGAGGATGGGAACAGTGTACGCTGCCATCCAGATAGGACATACCATTGCAGCCATGAACACACAGCAACTATGCACTTCCACGTGTTACTGTGGATGGAAGAGGTGACCAGGAGCTGCCAGCTGTTCCTGAGGAACTGATGGCTATTGATGGATGTTGGAGGAGGATGTGCCACTTTCTCTAATGGTGTAACCATGGGGGTGGGATAAGGGATGCACTTGATGGAAGAAAAAAAATTTAGAAGGGAAGGAAAGGAGATACCAAGTGTCTTAATTAGAGTTTTACTGCTGTGAACAGACACCATGGCCAAGGCAACTTTACGAGGACAGCATTTAATTGGGGCTGCCTTACAGGTTCAGAGGGTCAGTCTATTATTATTAAGGCAGGAGCATGGCAGCATTCAGGCAGACATGGTGCAGGAGGAGCTGAGAGTTCTACATCTTCATCTGAAGGCTGCTAGCAGAACACTGGCTTCCAGGGAGCTAGAATGAGAGTCTTAAAGCCCACACCCACAGTGACATGCCTACTCCAACAGGGTCACTCTTCCTAATAGTGCCACTTCCTGGGTTGAGCATATATATATATATATATGAAATGTGTGTGTGTGTGCGCGCGCGCGCTCGTGCAAACCATCACACCGAGATACAGGAGAATAAAGGGGGAGAATATAACCACAATGCACTCTGCCTCTGTTTGTGTGTGTATGTGTGTGTGTGTGTGCGTGCGTGCGCACGCACAAGCAGGTATATGTAACTGTCCAGAGAAAAGAAAAAAAAAAATAGTACCCATGTACAAAGAATGATTTTGAAAAGTAAAAGGCGTCCTATTGAAGTACTGAGGCTAACGTGGAATTAGAAGCTTTGGACAATGGGAGGGGAGCCAATGGATACTCTGAGGCTGGGTAGGAAGGCAGCTGTCCCGGCCAGAATTCCGGCATGCTGGCTACCTTATCCAGGGATGACAGAGCAGGGCTGTTTGCCAGTGATGTCCCTCTGCTGCTGGCCAGGCGTCCTGCCTCCCAAATCAGCTGTGCTTGCTGTTGTAATTAAACAGTTTACAGAAGCTGATGAAACAGGCGTGCCAAAAGCAAGACTTGTTTCCATGAAAACTAAGTTTAGTTCTTTGGAAAAGCTGGTTCTGTAAATGGAAGTTGCTAAAAATACTCTCTGAAATGGGTGTGGGTGGGGTGATTTTAAAAGCCTGGAGAGAGTCATCTATGTTTAAAAATACCTGCCCCTGCTTGAGTTCTCCCTTAAAGACTGAAATTGGAAATTATAGATGATGTACTGAACAGGGATTATATAAGAAAAATGACTGAGAATTCATAACAAAGGCTTTATTTTCTAAGGAAGTTTTCCATTAAGTCAATGAATGACACAGGCCTTAAATTAAGATAAAATGCTTAATGTACCATAATGTTGTGTTTAGGGAGAGTTATACAGAATCAGAAATGGTCACATCTCATTCATTAAGGGCTTAGATTTTTCTGCAGCAATAGGGGGCCACTCAGGAATGATGGGACTGGCTTCTCAGATCATGCAACTTATGCACTGGTGCTGTGGGGTTGAGGTGGGGTTAGATCAAAACAAGCAGTAAAGAGACTCTGGGGCTGGGGAGACTCGGTGGGTAACATGTTCCCTTTGCAATCATGGGGACCTGAGTTTGGGTCCTCAGCACCAGGGTAAAAGCAGGGTGTGGCAGCAAATGTCTGTACTAGTGTCAGAGAGATGGAGTCAGGAAGTTTTCTGGAGGCCATTCCAGCTGAGCCCAGAAGCTCCAGGTCCAGTGAGAAACCGTGTCTCAGAAAGTAAGGCAAGAGACGGTAGATAGAGAAGACATTTGAGGTTAAGTTCTGGCCTCCACATGCATGTGTGAGTACACACACACACACACACACACACACACACAGAGAGAGAGAGAGAGAGAGAGAGAGAGAGAGAGACAGACAGACAGACAGACAGACAGACAGACAGACACATGCGCACACACATGCACACGCCAGAAAAATTTGTATTCTAGATGTTAGGAGTAAATAAACAGAAGTGCAGAGAGAAAGCCAGAAGAAGAGGTTTTCCAGAGGCAGGGTGGCTAGGCTGGGATGATTGTGTCTGGGGTTTGTGATCTGATTGGTGGTGAGGGAGGGGAGTGAGAGAGATTCCTGTGAAGACTTCATGTCAGATTCAGAGCAAGACACAAGGCCAGAATCAAACGGAACCTAGAAGAGACAGGAGTGTTTCTACTTGCTGTGTCTCCAATAGACTTCTTCTTGTACAGTCTTGGGCTCAAGGATCCTTTCAGATCCCATTCTTGAAGCCCCACTGAAACAGCTGGTCCCCTAAAGGAAGCTGCCTTTACTTGGCCCAGAGCTTTGTGCACTACTAGCCTTGAGCTCATTTTCCTGCAAAAGACGTAACTTTGCTCTTTACAGCTTACTTTTTGGTGGAATTCTTTTTATTAGAAAATGTCCTGAAGCTTTCAGAGGCAATTCCATATTTCTATGCATTACACCATATGCTGCCAAGGAGATATTGGACCCCACCGTCCTCCGCGACCTTAAACCTTTGATCATGATGTTCTATGGAATCTGAGCTTGGCCGACTATCAGCTTGATATTGGTAATGCTGAGAAAGACAGGGGGAAAATACACAAGGAGTTTTGCAGATGTATCTTTGCATAAAACACATTGGCTCCGGCTGGTGTAGTGGGAGAAGGAGCTAAGAGTCCCAGAGTGCACAGCTGCAGATTACATTACCTGTCTGCAGAAAGGTAAGGAGGTGTGTATGCATGTGCCATGGCACTATTACCTCATTATTGTGACGATATGTACTTGTTATCTTTTCATTTGTTTTCACTTTCTTTTAAGGTGGTTGTGCCCACCCACTCCCACCCAGCACACTCTGGGGTGCTTACGCATCGGTTCTCTACAGCTACTGGCACTTTTAGAACGTCGTGGAACCTTTCCCATGTTGGCGTATGTTTAGGTGTGGTTTCATGTACAAGTGTATATGTGGAGGCCAGAGATCAATGTTGAGCTCTCTTCTCAATCATTTTACTGCAATGTTTTTGAGACTGCATCTCTTACTGAACTCACCAATTAGGTAGAATGGCTGGCCAGCAAATCTCAGTGATTCTCCTGCCTCTGCCTTCCCAGGATTGGAATCTCAAGCCATGTGCCACCATACTAGATTTTAATGTTTGTTGTGAATCTCCAGGTCAAGTCCCCATGCTTGCTCTCTAAGCACTTTATTGACTGAGCCATCTCCCAGCCCCAGGTTGTGGAACCTTTAAGGGATCAGGACTCAGTTGGGAAAAGAAAGTTATGGGGTCAAGCCTTGAGGCTTTATTGCTCAACCCTACTTTTCCATCTGCTTTCTACTTCCTGGTCTGCCTAGATGTGAGGTACAGTCCCAGCTGCACACTCCTGTCACCATACTGTGTCCCCTCCCTCAAGTCATCTAGATAAGCACCAGGAGAGGTCATTGAAGATCTGATGGTGGCCATGCCAAGCCAATTTTCACTCTTCATTAAGTTCAAAATATAAGATTATATGCCTGAGATTCAGGGGAACGCTAGACAGTAACAGACCCACTTCTCAGGGTGCTGTCCAGCATGGCTACCAGGCAGCCTCCTACCAAGCAAAGGAAAGGTTTTGCTAGAAACCCACAAGAACAACATGTCACTGGAAGATGAAGGCAAAGAACATCTTTCATTGTACCCTTAAACTCTGTCAAGTGACCCCCTGGGCACAAAAGGCTTCCTTCCTTCCTTCCTTCCTTCCTTCTTTCCCCACATCTCCACCATCTGTCATCCCCTGTCTACCAGCATCTCCAGTCAAACATTTCAGCAGTAAAGTTGGTACAATTTTGTGGTCTCAAGTGAAAAGTCTCTCAAGAAAGCTCGTTCAGTTCACAGGCCATGGCTACAGCCCTTTGTCCATCCTCCAAAGACCTCTGTGGCTTAGAGTGGCCTGGGGAGAAGTTCCTGAACAACTCTTTATTGTGGATGAGTGGGATCAAGCTCATCTTTTCTCAATAAGGTATTTATTCTTTATATGTCTTATGTTAAACTGACAATGGTCTGGGAAAAAGGAAAATGGTGAGAGTGGTTCTGGAGAAAGGAGGGAGAAAGGGAGGGAGGGATGGAGAGAGAGAGAGAGACAGAGAGAGAGAGAGAGAGAGAGAGAGAGAGAGAGAGAGAGAGAGAGAGAGAGAGAGACAGAAAGACAGACAGACAGAGATTATTTTAAGATTTTATATGTCTTTTTGCCCAAGTTACCCACTTAGTTCCAGACAGCTTGTTTAGAGGACTCCTTTGTGCCAGGGACCTGCCAAACTCTGGAGAGATGTGGGTGTGATAGTCTGTAGGAGTCCCTAAAATGCTGAGTGAGGTCACTCCTTACTGTGCCAAAGATGGAAGTTATCACATGGCTGCAAGAAGAGAAATGGGAAGGAAGAACCATAGGGCCACTGGAGAAGGAGGTAGGAGAAAGAGGCACTCACAGCTGGGATACCCACGATGGACCAGAGCCTAGCAGACAGCTTCTTGTAGGATGCTCCCACTGAATCCTATCTTCTCTCTGAGAAGAGAATACCATCACATTCATACATGACAAAGAGGCATCTTAGGGATTCTATTGCTATGCTGAGCACCATGATCAAAAGCAGCTTGGAGAGGAAAGGGTTTATTTGGCTCACATTTCCTGAATCACAGTCCATTGAGGGACGCCAAAGCAGAAACTGGACAGGAACCTGGAGGCCGGAGCTGGTGCAGAGACCATGGATGGGTGCTGCTTACTGGCTTGCTCTCTATGGCTTGCTGTCTCTAATTTCTTATAGAATTCAGCACCACCAGCCAAGGGATAGTTTCATCCACAATAGGATGGGCCCTCTTCCATTAAACACAAATTAAATGTTATATGGGCTTGTTTGCCTTCATCCCATTCTTCTGGATGCATTTTTCTCAATTGATGCTCCCCAAGATAACCTTAGGTTATGTCAAGCTGAAGTGAAACTAGCCAAGACAGAGGGATTGGGGTTGTAGATGGAATTAAGCTATATAGTTCCCCAGATTTTGAGATGGAAAGATGAGAGCAAAAAGCTGAATTAGTCCAGTGTAGTAAGGACAGCCCTTATAAATGGAAGAGGGAGGTTGAAGAGAGGGTCCTAGAGAGGTGATGAGGAATATTTGAACTGTCTTTGTGAGTGTTGAAGGCAGAGGAAATGTCCAGGAGGAGTTCTAGCAACCTCCAGAAACTGGAGAAGGTGAGAGGCAGATGCTCCATGGAAACTCATGAACTCAGTCTGAACTGGCCCTCCAGGGTCTTGGAAACCCAAGGATTCAGGGAGACCCTTGTGGGCACTAGTTTATTATACAGGTCCCAAGGCCTCTGCCTGGAGAACCTAGGGTAAGAATGCCCTCCTGTTGGAGGAGTTCTCACTGGGTAGAGTCTTACCCCACCCCCAAAAGCTTAGCTTGTGCAGAAGATGGATGTTGTGAGACCTATGTGTTCTCTCTACTTTATCTCCTAGTGTGAGTGCCCTGAAGAGAAGATACATCTTTCTTCCTTGAAATCCTATAGTTAGCCAATCATCCACTCCCATTCCGTCACCACCCCATCCCAGCTTTTAGGACTTCAAGTTTAACTGGGAACTCTTTATTTTCACTTTTTAAAATGGTCTGGCAAATCTGCTACATTGTGTTGCTGTGCAGGCTATACATTTTCCCCCAGAGGCATAATTTAACATATCATTTTAAAACTGTAGTACTTTTGCAGTTATACAGACCTGGGATGAAATCTGGGCTCCACCACTTGGAAACCATGGACTTTGGACATAATTTTGTTGTGTTTCAAGCATAATATCCGTCTTTCTCTCTTTATCTATGTATAAAGATAGTCACTGCCTTCCTAGGCACTATCATTGCAGAGGTTTGATAAAACATAAATCCCATGAAGATTTAGAATGTGGGTGGGTCCACAGTCAATGCCCAATGTAAGCTAAATATTACTGTTGCGCTGCAATCAAAGCCATCACTGTTGCCCTGCGAGCACTTTGAAGCACAGGCTGCAGTTGATTAGCTCTTCTTACATGTCAGAGCATGTCCATTAGCGTGCTCTGCTCTTAGCAGATACTCAGTGACAGTTTGTTAAATTGGAGTGAATTATCACTGACAGCAAAGGCGAGAAAATACAAAGTGTCTACTGCCTTCAGCACAGTGAGGATGCTCTGACTGGTCTTAAAGCCTCCACCCCAGTTATAAGCATATCGGTTTGTTGAGCCTCACAAACTAAAGCTCCTCATGAGGTTTCCTTCTGTTTTTTCTTGAGAATAATTATGTTAGTTGATGCAGACCTAGAAATAGGTGGGAAGAGGGTATCTTAACTTAGAAAATGCCCCCCATAAGACTGACCTGCAGATGAATGTGAGGAACACTGTCTTGATCAATTATATATGTTGGAGGTCCCAGCCAATTGTGAGCATCCACTCTTGGCCAGTGAGCATCACTTCTCCATGGCCTCTGCTTCAGTTCCTGTCTCCATGTTCCTGCCCAACTTGACTGACTTTCCTCACTGATGGACTGTGATCAATGTATACGTGAAATAAACCTTTTCTTCCACAGGTTGTTTTTGGCCATGGTGTTTAATCACAGAAATATATAGAAAACTAGCAAATTGTGGTGTGGAATGTTTGTCATCAGGGGAGAGCCCATCTGTAGCGGCAGGAACATGGGGCAGCTGATCACACTGCACCTGCAGTCAAGAACCCTGTAGACCAGCACTGTCCACATTCAGGGCGGGTCTTCCATTCTCACGGACACACCCAGAATCGTGTATTCCAGATGGTTCTAAATCATGTTACATTAACAATGTAGGTGAATTATTACAATCAAGAAAAAGGAAAATTCATCCTGATGGGCCCTTTACTGTTTTAAACATTATATATGTCATTTTACATTCAGTTTCTCAGTTCAGTCTCAAAATTATGGGACTATGTACCTTTTCTTCACATAAAAATGTAGAGCATCAGAACTTTAGAGCTTCAACAATTTAACACAGAGTAAAACTTGGCACACTAGCATTTGATAACTTTTAAGGTGATGGGGAATACTTACTCTAACCGTAACATAGAGAGAACATTCATGATAAGGCCAGCATGGTACCCCTGAACAGCTGAGTCACAGTGCATAGCGGGGCAGTCAGACTGGAACAGATATGTAGCCAAAACTTGGTAAGTTAGGCACACAATCAGCTTGGCTAGTGGTTAATATCCATCAAGAGCATATAGATTGTTCTTTGATGAGGAGTGAAAATTGCACTTATCCGTGACTATTAAGATAAATATTTACAGATTGATGTCATGGATCATGCTAGTTTAGTAAAAGAGCAGTTGTAGATTCTCCTCCATTAACCATGTTTTCACTAGCACTGAGTAGTTAGCTGGGTTTCCAGTACCAGACATGACATTCCTCTTGCTGAGATGTTAGTGACTGCCAATATATGTGTGCCATCACTGCACCTCTAGAGTATCATGTGGTCCCTACATTGAGGCAGTTCCTGGGTTCCATAGCTGTGTAGGACTCTTGGTTGCCTCCTCTTTAAGAAGCTTGTGTGATGATGGAAGCAATTACTCTGGGAGGGGGCATTCAGGTCAGTACCATCTCAGGAACAGCTTGGCCCTATTTCTGAAGTTTGAGGTGTCTTCAGATGAAGACCACTATAGAAAACCACAATCAAAAAGTCAAATTATGGACTTTGGTCTCAGCGGGGTGTGTGTGTGTGTGTGTGTGTGTGTGTGTGTGTGTGTGTGTGAGTGTGTGTGTGTGTGTGTGTGTGTGTGTATGTTTGTAAGAACCAGATGATCAGGGAGTTTTCTGTGAGATTATGTCTCCTGGTGATATCAGAAGCTACATCCATAAAGTTTCACCAACACAACTACCCAAATTTGAGCTAGACAAGGTTGACATAATTAATGTGCCAAACTGGCTGTGGAAAAGCCCACAAACTCTCAACCCTACACAAAGAACTACAAGCAAATAAATAGAAGCTGGGAAAAAAAAGGTAGGCCTCCCTATGGAAAAGTAAAGCAACTGGTTGTTCAGTGAAAACTAGTCATCCCTGAAAATATACTCACAAGTAACATTATAAGGACTGAGCAGCCTATATTTAAGAACATATATGTATGCATCTATGAGTAAAATAACAATTAATGGAAAGAAGAGAGGCCATAAATTTCAAGGAGAGTGGGGGTGATGTGGTATGGTTTTATGGAGGAAAAGGGAAGGAAGAAATCTTTTAACGAAATTATAATCTCATAAGTAACGAAAAGCAAAGGGACACAAAGAAGAGTGTGTGGGTTGTAATGGAGTGGGGTTTCTGTTAGCACCATGGACAGCGTCCTTGACGGTTCCTACTTGAGAAACTGGGGGGAACTGATCTGTTTGGATTTCATTCAAATCAGTCAATACCTGCTGACTACCTTAAGTGGTCCCAAGTAACAGTGTTTTTCTGGAATCTAGCTCCAGGCTTTGGACTGAAACTCCAAGACCAGCCATGTCTGTGAAGGCTGCTGAAAGCCTGGCTGGGCTCCTTTGATTCTCTCATACAGAGGTTTTCTGCAAGGCCCTGCACATTTTCTCAATGCTATCTTCCTCCAGAGCCACAACTTTTTCCCCCAGGCAGGAATCCATATGAGAGAGGAAGCTAGCTGAGATCTGGACACATGTAATGCCAGCCACGTCTGAAAAGCTGATAGAAACAGTGGACGAACCTTTAAAAGTCCTAGACTGAAAGCCTGTATTCATTACAGCTCCTAAAGTAGTCTTTGAAAAATTAGGCCTAACCACTCACAAGGTCTCGAAGAAGACAAGCTGATTAGTTTTATGTCAACTTGACACAGCTAGAGTCATTTTGCAAAGAAAGAACCTCACTTGAGGAAATTCCCCTACCAGACTGGCCTGAGAGAGCATTTTCTTGATTAATGATTGATTGGTTTGGGTTGGCCCAGTTCTCTGTGGGCAGAGCCACCTTGGGCTTATGGTCCTGGGTCGTATTTAAAAGACAGGCTGAGTAAGTGATGGGAACCAAGCTAGTAAGCAGGGCTCATCCATACCCTCTACTTCAGTTCCAGGTTCCTGCTGTGAGTCCCTGACTTGACTTCTCTTCCCGATAGACTGTGCTATGGGACTATACATTGAAACAAAGGTTTTCCTCCCTAAGCTGCCTTTGATCCTGGTGTTTTATTACAGCAATAGCATCTCTAACTGAGCCATAGTCACAGAGGCACTGAAAATCAAAAGTGATCTGTGAGCTGAGGCCAACATCATTACAAGGGTTGTGGAACTCAAACAGCAAAAACATGAACAGTGCTTGCCCAGTGGAAAAGCAGAACAATACTCATGTCCAGGTATACATGGAGAAGAGCCACCAGTGCAATGTGTAGCCCTAGGCCATCTCTGCAGCTTGGCTAAGAGCAAAGAACCAGGGAGGGAACTTGACCTTGCCATGTGCCTGGGCCTTACATTCTTTTCTTCGTGGGTCTGTGGGGTATGAAGAACACTTCTGCTGCACAGCCTTGCAAATGCACCCAGCGCCATGGAGCTGCACACTTATGTTACCACTGGGATGCATGTGTCTTCTCCAGGTTCATTTACCGAAACTTGGTCACCTGTGTGATTGTGTCAGGAGTTGGGGACTTTGGGAGCTAATTTTAAAGGGATGCTTCCACTCCCAGGGATAGGATTAGTGTCTTTATAAGAGACCCCCAGATAGCTGCCCTGCTCTTCTGTGGTATTCAGAAATGCATACCAATGAGAAAGTGCTCTCTGTGGGCTGGGGAAAGAATTCTTGTCTCCTGTCTTGATCTTGTTCTTTTCCATCTCAGAGCTGTGAGGAAGAGATAGTTGCTCACATTTCTAAGCCACCTAGATTATGTCATTCTGATACAGGAGCCAAGCGCATCCTAAATTGTGTTTAAGACTGCTATGTTCTACTGACTGAGCTGGCAATATTCCTGTGACACTTAATTTTATGTTCTACTTGTAAATATAAATAATCATCTTAGAAAATTACATTAAAGGATCCAGAAAGATGGCTAAGCAAGTAAAGCACCTGCCATCAAGTTGTGACAACCTGAGTTTAATCTCTGGGATCTACATATTAGAAGAAGAAAACTGATTCTTTCAGTTTGTCCTTCGACCTCTGCACATACACAACGGCATGTGCATAACTACCCTCTACGTGAAAAATTAATACATGTATAGTAGTTGGGATATGCATGCCCCTATACATTCATGTGTTTGAATGCTTGGTCCACAGGGAGTGGCACTATTAGGAGATGTGGTTTTGTTGGAGAAGGTGTGACCTTGTTGGAAGAAGTATATCACTGTAGAGGTAGGTTTTGAGGTCTCATATATAAGCTCAAACTATCCCCAGTATGAAAATCCAGTTTCTCGGCTGCCTTCAGATCAAGATGTAGAACTCTCAGTTCCTTCAGCACCATGTTTGCCTGAAGGCTGCCATGCTTCCTGACATTATGAAAATGGATTGAACCTCTGAAACTATAAGCCAGCCCCAATTAAATGGTTTCATTTATCAGAGTTGCTTTGGTCATGATGTCTCTTCACAGCAATAAAACCCTAAGACAGCACGTGATAACTTTAAAATTTTTAAAGAAAAAGTGAAAGGACGCTCTGGCTATTGCCCTGAAGCAAGCTGCTCATGAGCATAAGAGCATAAAACAACAGCTACTCTGTGGTTCATGATTCCATTTAGGCAAGACCCAATGAGAAAATGTCTCTTCTGTCTTAGATACAGAATGTGGCAGCAAGATCCATGGGCACTTACATGTCACATGCCCTCTCTTGTCAGGAATTTAAAATTTTATTTCCTCTTATTAATGTACATATATTATCTCTATTCATGTATGCTTCTTATTCTGTGGTCTAAGCAATGTGGGGTATGTGTGTGCTTATGTGTGTGTGCCCATGTGTTCAGGAGTGCACATAAGCACACAGAAGCTGATTTCAAAAGAACTTGTCATGTCTCTTAAAGTCTAGGTCCTGAGTGGCACACTGTCATTTTTGACACCTTTGGAGTTGAAGTAAGTCACACTAAGAACTGAGATTCATGGTGAGGAGCAGGAACACAATATGTCTCTGATGGCAGAAGTCAAGCATGCAAGGAGGCAAGGGTGGTTGATGACTGCTGAATTGGTTACTTTTCTCATTGTTCTGACAAAGCATCAGTGAAAGCAACTTAAGTAAGGAAGCATTTGTTTTGGTTCGCAGTTTGAGGGTACCATTTATCTCAGGGGGGACAGCATAGTGCAGTAGCAAGGGTCATATAATATCATCAGTCAGGAAGCAGAGGAAGATGAATACTGGTACTCAGCTTGCTTTCTCCTTTCTCTCAGTCTGAGACCCCAGCATATGGCAAGGTGCTTCCTTCAGGGCGGATCTTGCATTTTCAGTTAAACTTTTCTGGAAAAGCTCTCACAGACATGCCCAGAGAGTGGTGCTTTCTTGATGAGTCTAAGGCCAGTCAAGTCAGCACTAAGGACTATCCATGTCTCCTACATTTGCAGACAATCCAACTTCAAAACTTTCTACATTCCTTTCCAGACCCTTGCTGAGCTAGCAGGTGAGTCAGCACTCCATGGCCAATTGTGGAATCGTATGTGGATTCTAATAAATCCACAAGATGGGACCTGCTTCCATTTGGAACCTGAGATGGAGTGGGTGTAGACACAGGCACAAATGTCCACTGTGGTCTCAGGGGAAGAAGGGTGCTTAGCTATTATATCTTCATTTAAACAAGAAAGGAAAACCAGCCTGGGAGATGTATTCGTGGTTAAAGCACTTGCCTTGCAAGTGTGAGGACCAGAGTCAGATCCTTAGAATCCACGTAAATGCCAGATGAGGTGTGGGAAGATGCCTATAATTCCAGCCTTGGAATGGATAGACCATGGATGGTTGGCCAAATAACAGTATTAGTCTTAGTAAGTTCTGGATTCAGTTGAGAGTCCTATCTTCAATGTATAAGTTGGAGATGATTCAAGAAGATTCTTAATGTCATCCTTGGGCCTCCACATACGTGTGTACCTACCCACACATGTGCACCTATATACATGCGGTGGCTTGAATAGGAATGACCCCCATAGACCCATATGTTTTAATATGCTTGGCCCACAGGGAGGGGCACTATTAGGAAGTGTGGCCTTGTTGGAGTAGGTATATCTTTGTTGGAGGAAATGTGTCACTTTAGGCATGGGCTTTGAGGTCTCCAATATTCATGCTCATTTTGCTGCCTGTGGATCAAGCTATAGAACTCTCAGTTCCTTCTCCATCACCATGCCTGCCTGCATGCCACCATGACAATAATGGACTAGGACTCTAAAACCACAAAGCCAGACCAAACTAAACGTTTTCCTTTGTAAGAGTTGCCGAGGTCATGGTGTTTCTTCACAGAAGTAGAAACCCTAACTAAGACAATATGTAACCATGCATTCATACAAACACATGACAAAAAGATAAGAGGAAAGGCCATGGCCACTTGTTACCAGTGTTACAGTCATTTAGTAAGAAACAGAGAACAGAAACTAGGTTGTCTGAATCACAGCGCATTCAACACACACACACACACACACACACACACACACACACACACACACACACACTACATTACTCACACCCATGCAGCAGGAAGAGGGCTTTAGAGACATATATTTAGGTCATGACATTATTTATGATTATTACAGAGAAAATTAATCCAATTTGAAATCTTAAGGTCATGGGCTAATTCCCCATTCGATGTTTAGCGTAGTTCCAAGGGCTGGATGAGTCTGCCCCGTGATTTCTCTTGCTGACTGATCTGCCGGTGACAGGTGCTTTGAGTGCAGATTAAAGTCAGATGAAATTGGCTTCCGAAGCTCAGCATTTCCAGGCAGACCTAAGTGACTGCAATGATGGGCTTTTTGGAGTTTTCCACTGCATTAACTGGTTGTTTGAATTACTGAAGCAAAACCTTGGGCAAAGCAATCTGGAGAGGTGCTCTAGGCAGAGGCCTCTGGAAAAGCCAGTTCATTCATGGTCTGCTTGTTTCTGGTCCTGGAAGTGAGGCTGTGTGTGACAGGGTCTGGGAACACACATCTCAGCAATACTGGGAGCTCCGTGATGCTTGCACATAACTGGAGACACAAAAGTTTGCACTCCAAAGATAATGTGTGTCTGTAAAGGATATAGCTCAGCAGATACACTCAGGTGTGCATATCATCAATATATGACCATTTCTTCCCTAAGAACCTGAGTGTGTGTGTGTGTGTGTGTGTGTGTGTGCGCGCGCACATAGATGGGTGTACATGTGTGCATCCACACGCAGAGGCCAGAGGTCAGCCCCAGATGTACTTTCTCAGGTACTGCACCTTCATTTTCAGATAGACTCTCATTGGTTGTAGGGCTCATTGACCAGTGAGCCCCAGGGATATGACTCTTTCTACATCCCAGCACTGGGATTACAGGAGACCATACTGGACTGTTTGTTGTTGTTGTTGTTGTTGTGGTGGTGGTGGTGGTGGTGGTGGTGGTGGTGGTTGGTGGTGGTGGTGGTAATAGTGTTGTTGCTGCTGCTGCTGCTGCTGCTGCTGCTGCTGCTGCTGCTGCTGGTGGTTCTATTTATCCCTTATACTTGGACAGCCAGCACTCACTATTTGATCATCCTTAACCCAATGTTCTCATAACATCAGCCTCCTTCTCTCCTTTTGACACCACCATCTGCACAACCCCGTTCATTATTTGTTTCCTGTTCATAGCAAGGCTCCTCATGAGAAGATCAGGGATTCTTGTTGCTTTGTTTCCAGTGTCTGGAATGTGGTTATTATGTGTTGAACAAATTAACAGAATAAAATGAAATTACCCTAGCTCATGACCAGGAAAGGGTTCTGCTCTAAAATCACTGTGGGTAAAGTTTATAGGTCTTAGAGACAGGAGACATGTAGTCCCTCTTCTTCTCAATCCTAACATTATAGTGTGGTGGTCTGTCCAATCAGGCAGTGGGGGTTAGATGCTGGCAACAGATGAGGGAAAGAAGCTACCTGGAGTTCACTGAATGGATGCTGGAAATCTTGCAGTTACTGGGAATGCTGGAAACTAGCCTCCTGGTACAGTGCTAAAGATGACCCTGCAGAACTGTCCTGGTAGAAGCCACACTGGCTACTGACAGTCTTCACTGCTTCTGATCCCAAGGCATTGGCTTGTCCACACCATCATTCTTTGAGCCAGAGGCTTTGTACTTTCTTCACCTGTGAGGTTCCACACTCACTCCAGTACCCAACTCCTATACAGATACCCCCATGTCAAATACTCCCCCATCTTCAGGGGAAGGAGGACTATCTTGAGGACTATCTGGAGGCTGGCTCCTACAACTCTACACATCACTGGGTGTTTTGTTGTTGTTGTTGTTGTTTGTTTTGTTTTTGTTGTTGTTTTCTGGGGGGAGGGTTTGTGTGCTAAATGGCTTGAGTTCACCAGATCTCAGCCTGTGACTAATGAGGGAGGGATGATCATTTCTGATTTCGAAATAAGGACACTGGTACTCAAAAGAGAAGGGAGGCACCAGACAGCACGTGGCTGAGCAGGAACCAATGACAGTTATAAATTCTTTAGAGCTCAGGTGTTTGGAAACCTCAACTACTTCTTCCCTCCATGTTTTCCTATAGCCTAGACTGTCTGCACCCACAGCTGAGGACTCCCCCTTGTCTCTACCTTCTACAGCCCTGACTGCATCCTTGCCACCAATGCCATGCCTGACATACAAGCAGGAAGGTCCCTCTGTGACCTGTGACTGCCTATCTTGGCCATGGGATTATTCAATCATGGGCCATTGCTCCCTGGACATAGCAATTGATCTGCTATTTTTTCTTATCAAAATATATGTAATACATAAATATACATGATGCATAAAACATCCCATCCCAGTGATTTTCTTCTGCCTTCTAGGTGTTAATAACTGTTGCCATAGTTAAAAGTTCAATTACTCTGTCCTGTCCCAGACTCAATACACAAAAGCAGGTATCAGAAAACCATGGCTACTTCCCAAGGTCTTCTTAGTGAATTAAACATTCAGATTGTATAAGCACATCATATTGGGGAATGGTCTAGCTAACCTGTGTCTATAAGAAAAAAGAGAGGAGAGAGAGAGAGAGAGAGAGAGAGAGAGAGAGAGAGAGAGAGAGAGAGAGAGACTATTTTGTGCTGCTAGAACAAATGCTTTAGCAAACAGGTCCTATTCAAAGTGCTCTTTAGAAATCAGGTTTCTATTTTAGCTTAATAACATTCCAGCCTGGGCAGAATGATTAAATATTGAAACAGGGCTGGCTCTCTAGTTTCATCTGGCTGATCAATTTAAGATGAAGCAGCAGAAGGAAATGTAAATGTCAGATTGCCAAATCTCCACAGAGTTATGATCAAATGTCATGGGAGGCCACTTCAGTCTTGGGTATTGTTCTGGTGATAAAGCTAAGAGGGACCCCACCAGGATTCCCAACATGTGCTTTAGCTTGGGATACTGGTTCTGCAGAAAAGCTCACCCCTGCTGACTAACAAGGTACCTGTGGCAAGGATCACAGTTAGAAAGTCACATCAGGAGATCCTCTTGGCACAGTGTCCTCCTTAATTAATGCCTGGACAATGGTACCCATCCCTTCATGTACAAGGCTCGTCTCAACATGCACATGCATGGACCTCCCCTTGCTTGCTTCCTTCCTTCCTTTCCTTTCATCTTCTATTCACTCCCCCCTTCTTTCATCTGTCTTACTTTTCAGTTGCTGTGACAAAGCACTATGACCAAGACTACTTACAGAGCAAATAATTTATTAGGAGCCTGCAGTTTAGAGGGTAAGTCCATGATCATCACAGTGAAGGCCATAACAATAGGCAGGCCAGCATGGCTCTTGATTCCATAGGGATGAGGCAGAGAAAGCTAATTAGGAATGGCTGGGTTTTTTTGAATGATAAAACCCCCAATAACACACCTCCAAAGTGGTCACACTTCCTAATCCTTCCCAAAAAATTCCAACTGGGTAGCAAGTATTCAAATATATAATCCCATAAAGACATTTCCCCCCTTGAGGCAGAATTTCAGGTAGGCCAAGCTGGCTTCAAAGTCCCTATGTAAATAACAATGACTTTGAACTCTTGGCCCTCCTATCTCCACCTCTCAATGGTGGTGCTGGAGTGCAGACCTACGGTTTTGTGCATGTTAGGCAAGCATTCTAACAACTGAGCCATAACTGCAGCTTTCTTCCTTCCTTTATTCCATCCTTCCTTCCATCCTTTCTTCTGTCCTTTCTTCCCTTCTTCTGTCCCTTTCTTTCATCCATTCCTTTCTTTCTTCCTTCCTTCTTTTCTTTCTCTTTATAGGATCTAGGAATTGAACCCAGGGTTCCATGAACGTTAGGCAAGTTTTCTACCTTGGAGTTAGCCCCGCAATCATATTATATCACCTTAAAATGAGATATCATGGTGAATTTAAGTAAAGCGGTATAAGGAAGTTCAAGAACTGCCTCTCAAGCCCATCTTTACCACATTCTTGATCCAAAATGTCATGACAACAAATTTATTAAGAGGGTCGACTGAACAATATCATCCATATATTCAGGGGGCAAAGTCTAGTCTAGAGAATCATGTGACTCCATGAAATTAAATTTTCAAAATAATTACCCTGACAGCCCCATTTGGACTCCTTTTTTTCCTTCCTTCCTTCCTTCTTTCCTTCTTTCCTTCCTTCCTTTCTGACTCCAGATGTTATCTCTTTAAACCAAATCACATGCTTACTTATAAAACTCCTCCAATATTGCCCTTGCTCTGGCACAAAAATTCAATTCCTTTCATTAGCACACAAGCATGTCTATCGTGACAACCTTTCTATTTGTGTTGGTTAGTTTCTGGTCACTTGATATAGAATCACCCAGAAAGGGGAAAGGGATGAGGATTTGTCTGCCAGACTGATTTGTGGGTATATCCATGGTACATTTTCTTGATTAATGATTGATGGGAGGGTAGGCCCCTGAGGACAGTGTTATTCCTGGGCAGGTGGTCCTGGGTTGTATAAGAAGATGACCTAAGCAAGCCATAGAAAACAAGCCAGTAAGCAGCATGCCTTCATGGTCTCTGCTTTAATTTCTGCCTCCAGGTTTCTGCCTCAGCTCCCATCAATGACACACTGTAAGCTGTAAAATCAAACAAGTTCTTTCATCTCTGAGTCGTTTGGGTCAGACTATTCTTTCCAGTCTAGGAACAGCAAAATACATGTCTACTTGTAGACTACGTGTAGAACAAATAGTAGCTTATCACAGCAACAGAGAGGCTAGCAAGAACACTATTCTTTGTCTTCACTTCTTTTTCTCAGTAGTCAACCTGAAGTTTTAACCAACACATATTTGTGGAATGAATAATTGGATGAACAAATGAATGAGCTTTATTTGCCTTGATCTATTTCTCTGGCATTTCAATTATTTTCTTTTTTCCCCTCAAAACAGTGTTCCTCTGTGTAGCCCTGGCTGTTCTATAAGGCCTGTTCTGTAGGGCAGGCTCGTCTAGAACTCAACAGAGACCTAGCTGCCTCTGCCTCCCAAGTGCTTGGATTAAAGGTGTGCATTACTACTAGCTAGCTTGTTTTCATTCCTTACATAAGCCAACTTTCCATACAGAACTCTAAGACTTTGCACGTGCTATGGACTCAATAAGTCTCCCAGCCTCTTTCTTCTCTTGTCAGAAAACTCAATGAACATGAACACTAGCCACGATAAACACAGTCAACATGGTGGCTGTAGAAGACCGTACCCTTGCTTGTAGTATATCCTCACACACCTTATCATGGGGCCCTTTCACATGAATCACACTATCTTAGCACCTCTGCTAAGATCAGAGACCTCTAACATCTTCTTCCAGGAACAGCCAGTCTAGGGACAGTGGAATGTGTGCCTACTACTTGTAGTCTACTTGTAGAACAAGAAGCAAGTAGCTACTCACCTAGACTAGGAAAAAACCAAAAACTTCACAATCAAACTCAGCCCTTTGTTGGGACAGTAGCCTTGTTGTCTACAAGAAGAAGTAAGTCAGCAGCCTTCTCTCTATAGATATGGTCAAGTCCAGACAAAGGACTTGAAAATCCAGTCTATAGATACACTTTCACCTGGGAAACACACATATATACACACATACATGCTTCATGCAGAGTCCTGGCACTGGCTCTTTAAGATCCTGAGGATGCTGCAAGCTAGTTAAGAGGCAGCTATTTGAATCAAAGAGCAGCCCTAGTTTTCTCTCCACACCCACCCAGCACCTCTGCCAAAATTTTATATTCCCTCTCTCTAGCATGGTACAAGATAGAAAGGCACAAGTAAAGACCACTGTGGTGACTATGCCCCAAGGCAGCAGCTGTGGGGTAGAAGAAAGATCAAACAAACCAGAATAAATGGTTCAATCTCCCTTCCTCTCCCTATTCATGTGGCTCAAATCATTCTAAAGTCTTGGGTCCAGAAACACGTAAGGAATCTCCCAAATATGCCCAAGCTAGCGCTGACTTTCCAGGAAAAGCTGTTTCTGGTAGGAAGACACACATCTGGATCTGCAACTGCAGCAGGTGCTAGAACCCAGTGCATTCCTGGAAGGCAGAGGTCAGAGTTTCCTGGGGGTAGGAAGTGAGAGCTTTGTGATAGTGTTTCAGCCTACATTGTCTGTCATTGGCTTTCAAAAGGTAGATCAGTAGTACATGAATGGATTATTTGTTTGTATAAACATGAACAAATACAGAAAAGCCCCCAGGCCCACTTCCCAGTCTCTTCTCTCTGAAACAGTATTTCCTGCTGCTCTTATCTCCAACTGTAATGGAGATAAGATTACACAGAAGTTACACATAAAGAACACACCCAGCTCACGAAGTTTGGTAAGTTTTCCATCAATGTAATTAACACCTCAACAAGTGTCCCCACAAACCTGTTCCAAACTCCAGTCCTAGTGAACCACTGCTCAGCTTTGGGTCACTATGTGTTAGATCTGGAGGCTGTTTTCTAGAACTTCCAATAGCCAATGTATATATAACCTTTGTCTTTAATTCTCTGATGTTCTGAGATTGCTCCTTTGGTGTGTCTCTTGTGTACAGATTTCCTAATAGCTAAAGAAGAACATTGCTGTTGGGATTCAGAGCAGCTGTGGCACCCACATGGTCCTGCATGGGATCAGGAAAGAGGGGAAGGTTCAGGAGGCTTGGCAGGTCTTTATGAGTACCTCCTTCCTTCATATTATGCAAAGAGCAAGCAGTTATGGGGTCTCTCCAGTGGTGTAGTTGTCTGTGAGTCAGCTATGCTGAGATTGGGACACTTTTATGATATGACAGCTAGAAAGTTACCCACGTTCCTCCAAGTTACTCTAATAAAGTCATTGGCTTACCCAGCTGGACATTATAAAATCCCAGCCCCCTCCCACATTTCTTGGTCTGTTACTTTTCTCTCCCACCTTGACTTGCTTTCATCAGCAAATGTTTCATTATGTCTCTCTGGAAATGGTAATAGGTAAGGTCCCAGAGTTACTTTCTGTTCCCTGGTAATACCATGTGACCTTCCCAGTTTGTTTACCCTTCTAGCTGTGGGATGCTCACAGGATTCTGACTTGGGAACATGGTAAGTAAACTTTCCAAGAACACTGCATAAGAAAATCTCTTTGTGGTTGCTGACCTTTATAGCTAACACAAGGACTGGATTATACAATTCATATATTTTTAATTTAAAAGAATCTATAGAATTTTGTTCCCACTTGCTTTCCATTTCTACCAGTCATTCAATTCCAGCCACCTGTCCTTTGTCAACAGTTGACAGTGGCAGTTTATCTCTATTTATTTATTTATTTATTTATTTATTTATTTATTTATTTGACATTCTAGCAGGTTCATCCTGCTGGTGGTGTTTTCTGTTTCCCTCATCATAAATGCTATTGATCATTATTATGTATGGTACATTTGCTGTTCATAGCTCACGTGAATTATTTTTTCAAATTTCATGCATTTTTTTTTCTTTCTTTATTGAGACGAGATCTTTTTGTGTAGCCTGGACTCTTGAAATCCACAATCCATCTGCACCTGTCTCCGGAGGGCTGAGATTATAAGCTTAGTCACACATCTGGCATCACAGTGTTTAAATCTGGTGTTTATTCTCCTGTTGCAGGTGTTCTGGCTATAAGCATTTTGTCAGATATATAATTATAAATGTTTTCTCGGTTATCTTCATTTTCTTGAAAAGGTGTTTAGAAAGATTTTAATCTCACCATTTCATCTGTTATTGATGGGGTGTGTACTTTGCTGGGCTCTAGAGAGCTTTCTCTACTCTAAAGGCGTACGGTTTCTGCCTTTAATTTTAGGTCGGTGATTTGCTTCAAGGTTAGTTTTTGCATATAACATAAAGCAATAAAGTTCACTCTTTTATGTGTACTTGATTTTTTGGAGGGTTTCTCTGTGTAGCTCTGGACATCCTGGAACTCACACTGTAAACCAGACTGGCCTCTAACTTAGAGATTCCCCCTGCCTCTGCCTTTCCATTGCTGGTATTACGTAACATATCTTAAAATAATTATTCTTTCCTCATTGTTTAACATTGAAAACTTTTCCAAATTTCACTTGGTCGTATTGTGGCAGCACCTACCAGAGACTACTCAGACATGGGTTAAAGCCAATAGAAAGTCTTTATTAGCTGGTTGGCAACTGCACTGGGTGTTCTGGATCCCAGTGTACCCCCCAAGCCTTTCTCAGAGTGAGTTTTTAAACACAAAAGCCATATCCTGGGTTGACATATTTCAGTTAAGAAGAATTCTTAGCTACAGAAGCCAAAAAGCAAGGTTAGTATATTTAGAGATGTTCCTAGAAGTATAGGCTTTGATAGATAGGACTTTGTTTTTGTTTTGGCAGCTGGTGCTGTCTACATGCTAAGGCTTATGGCCGGAATGGCACCTCTTCCATCATGGTGTGAGTTGTGCTAAGGGCTGGGGTTCTGTCAGAAGTCATGCCTGTGCAGGCTCTTCTGGGATCTTTATCCTGTATGTGAGTTTGTTAGTTTTCTGTGTCTTGATTATCAAAATGTCATAGTAGGTTTTGAAACCAGACAAAGATCTCAAACTTTGTCATATTTTTCAAAATTGCTTTTATTGTTTCAGGTCCTTGACAAACGAGACTAATAGACTAGCACTGAGCCTAATAATAACACAGTGACAGGCAGTGCCATGCCTGGGAGGCATACTAGGCTGGGTCCACTGGCATAAATATTGTTATAATCTCAGAGGTGAAGAGGGAATTATCTAGAGGCAGTATCAAAGAAACAATGACTGCAACTAGTTCGCAGGTAACGAGACACATTATTCTAAATGTCCAAGAAACCCTTAAACCCTAACCAGGCTAAATACATAAAAGCTACACCTAAACGCCTGCTAACAGAGCTATCGATCAATGAAAGCAAAGAATATAATTTTTATGTAACTGGAAAAGAAAAACACATTATCATTGAGAAATATAAGCACCAGTCTGTAACTAGACTTTCGTCTACTCTATGGGTTCCTGTTTCTGTCTCCCTTTACCATACATATGTAACCCTTCCAACCCCAAATACAAGGCTGGTCCTTGGGGTAATTTTGATGTTTGTCATCAGGATATCTTCAACCAACAACAGCAGCAAAAAAAAAAAAAAAAAAAAAAAAAAAAAAAAAAATGCAGCAGCCCCCACACCCCTCTTGGGGCCCTAGCATTTATATACCCTCTCAAGTTTCCCCAGAATTCCAAATGTCAGACACTTGCAGAAACTATCTGCAGCTGACAAAAATCACATTCCTGCTAGAGCATGAGGCAAATCATAGTCAGCTGCTGTGGACAATCTGAAGTAGCCCCATATCACACACTGGGGATTAAAACAAAAACATAACCTCATAGCATTTCTATGTTTTTAAAGAATCCCAAATTCTCACTCCACCAGTCTCTCCAGCCAAAAGCACAATACCAAAAGGAGACAGAATAATGTCTTTCCAGGCAGAAGAAGATCAAACCAGACAAGACACCCAGTTCTGGTTCTCTGCAGATTGAGCGGAAATTTCCAGAGAATGGGACTTTCGTTTTTTTTCCCTTATTTTCAGGTCTCAAGCTTGCAGTCTGTCACTGCCTCACCAACCTTCCCTCTGGCCAGGGCTGTGTTAGCAGAGATTTGAGGTAGGGTGGAAGAGTGGGGAGAGTAGGGAACACACCCTACGGGAGATGGAAAGGTTGTGCATCTCATAGTGGACACTCTAGGAAGAAGACGTCGAAAGATTTATTTAACTGGGGATTTAACTGTAAGTGTGGCAGGTTATTGTGAGAAAGAAAAAGCTTTTGGACTGCTAAGAAGGGGGAACAAAGTCTATTTTTAATGCTTTTGAGGGAAGGGTGGGGGAGATATGTCTTGCACAGTGAGAAAGGAATCTTGTTAGTATTTAACTTAAGGGAGAGAGGTATGGAGGAAGGGTACTTTTAATTCAGATGTATTTCATTTACACGTGGGGATAGGGGAGGATCCTAGCCCCCTAATGCCTTCTAGACTGCCAACCTGAGGTCAGGCACCTATTGTTCTCCCGAATCCGGACACTACTAGCAGGATGTCTGTCTTTTCCCATAGCAGCAAGGATTCCAGAGTTCACTATATGGATGAAAATGTGTTGAAAGTGGGCTTGGCAAGCGTGTCCTGATTACCCATTAGCTTTAGCCTAACATTCACTGTCCCCAGACCTGTCGTAGTCTTTTTTTAGAAAATGGAGGTGCTAGGGGATGGACACTCACAGCTTGTGAACCCTGGCTAATGTTCGAGTATCCCCTCCTCCATAAGACAAAACAATTGGCTCCATTCTACAGATGAATACATGACCAGGGAGGTGGGTTGACTTGATCCAGCCATACAGTCTGTAAATACGGAGGTACCTTTCACAGTCGATGTGGGAATCTATCATCCTTACCATTATACTGGTACTGCCCATAGCAGGCAAAGTGGCTGCTGTGTAAATCCAGTGAGGATTACCAAGGCAGGCAAGGCCCAGCCCCTTCTCAAGAGGGTAGCAGGTACTCAGGAAGCAGAGAAAGTGAGGCGCATGGTGACATCACAGTCAAGGCTGCTCTCCTGTCTGGCTTCTGTGGAAGGCTGTCTGCTGCAGTTCTCTGTGCCTTCACAAAGCACTGAGTTTGGTACCACCTTCCTTGGTCTCTGTGAGAAGGAGCTGCGGGATCACTTGCAAGACTCAAAAGAGGGGGAAAAATGACAGAGCTGCCGGACCAGAGTGAGGAAGGGCCTTTCAAAAAGCACAGCTCCATAGAAGGAGACCTCAGGCCTTGCACCAGCCAGGTGAACTCTTGGTCTGTTGGGGCTGAGCAGAATCTGACTCAGTTGTCAATCATGAAAGGTGCTGATTGGCTTCTGATTGGTGGCTCTATGAAGATACAAAGGCATTGAACGTCTTTGTTCAATCCACATACTGTATACTGATCACCAAAGGACATACGTATGAACAAGGCCTCTGCCTAGTTACATTCTTGCTGCTGTGACAAAATACCCCAGCAAAGGGGATTTTTCAAGTTACAGTTCTGGGTTATAGTTTGTCACCACAAGGAAGTCAGTGCAAGAACTTGAAACAGCTAATCACATCATTGTCAAGATCAGAGAGAAAAAAGTATGCATTCATGGTATGATATCCTCTATACTTACGCAGACAAGGACTCAAACCCAGGAAATGGTGCTGGCCAGGATAGGTAGAGTTTCTCACTTCAACTAACACAATAGAGACAATCCTCTGATAAAGCTCTGCTAGGGTAGAGTGTTCCCAGAACTTGGAGCTTAGTGTGGGATACCCTAGAGCAGGGATCCAGGAAGGGCAGCTCAGGGCTGAGACTTGAGAGCATCTTTAAAGAGAAAGTAGTTTGGGGTCTTGAAAGACATCTAGGGCAGAAAGGTCAAAGCTCGGACATTGGTAGAGAGGTTCAAACACTGGAATATCTGAATTCACAAGAGTATAACACATCCGTCAATGTGGTGAGCTCCATCTATGGGCTGCTGGACTGGAGCCTTAAATACCACCAAGGAGCTCAAGTTCTATTACACAGAGGATGGGGAGGCAGAGTAAAGATTGATGGAAATGAAAAGGAGGAGGAGGACTCACTCAGCAGGGGTGTGGGTGATGGCCAGGAATAGGGTGCTCAGAAAGAGAGACGGAATCAGGAGACCACTGCATACAACCCGACTTGAGAAGATGGAGCCCGGGACCAGTCCTGCAACGTGAGACTGAAAAGAAAGCTGTTCTGGCCAGCTGTGGCCATGAGAGCCACGTTGAAGGGCTGATTTCTTGGCTCTCCATCCCACTGACCTCTTCAGCTACAGACTCAGACTGGTCATCTTGACCCCAAGCAGCATTAACTGAAATGAACAAAATTACAGTCCTCCACTTCCATGGTTAAGTATCTATGGAAATGCATAGATCTGAGCTGTGGGTGGACTTGGTGGTGGGGTGTGCCCACGCTGGGTGATTCATTTAGTAAGATACTCATCACCGGAAGTTCTCCGGCAAAAAATCATGGTGGACGTTTGAGAAACACTTGAGCATTTCAGAGTTAGTAACAAATAAAACTAGATCAATGCTGAGGAAGCCCCCAAATTCAACAGTCTGTGATTCAGACATCTAGACAGATGGTACAAATCACTCTGTCCTCAGCGGGCTCCTGCAAGCTCAAGGCAGGAAGCTGGAGTTCAAGGCAGAGTTGCATTCTGCTCTGATGTGGTGTTTATGGTTCACTGCACAGCAGGAGCTGTCAGAAGGAGCCAGTGTTATGGTGACTCATATTGTCTCCCAGAACATCTTTTTGAGCTGCAGCCACTCAAGGGTGAGATCTGAAGTCATGCCGCAGAAGGAGAGAGGACAGTGCAAGCTCCCTTGCTGCCACTTTTGACACAGTCCTGCCTCTGTCAGCATCCGCCTTGAGTCATCCTTTTCTAAAATGAGGAAGGCAGGCCCAGTAGGGGCTGAAAAGTTTGGAGAATCCTCAGCTCTATGTGGGTCATGGCACTTCCTTTGGATATCCTGGGAGACACCCCTACCTGTACACAAAGGATGTGGTAAGAACATAAAACTTTCAAGTAAAAACCAATGTCATTATTCCTCAAGCACTAGAGACCTGAGTGACTCAAGGGTCTATATTTTTGGGGCACCTACAGAAAAAAATGTCATTATTTATTCAGGTGATTCTCAAAAAAAAAATCTGCTACTGGGAGTCGGTAGATACACAACCCTCTCTTGATTTCTGGGAGCAGTAGGCAGCTTGGCCTCTGTCTGTCTTCACCTCTCCTGGGGTTAGCAGCCAGTACCATGTGACAGAGAAGAGCAGGAAAAGATTCCAGGCCTCTATCAAGCTCTCTAACCTTACATTCCCCTGTTGTTCTTTTCCTAGGGCTTTAGTTTCTAGCAATCCTGGGATATTTGTTCTCCATTTATGCCAGCCCTTCCTAATCTCCGATACTTGGCTTCTGTCAAAGTTCAAATGGCTGGTTACTAAGTGATTTCTCAGTTCAGTAATTCCATGACCTAGGAGTGGGGACCTTTCTTCCTTATTTATCCTAGAATTCCATACCTTGATCCTTTCTTAAACTAAGCCCTTAGTCTCACCCCTATTCCTACCCTTGAACTCTTGCATCTCCTTCAAAGTTTATTGAAATGCTCTGTGCCTATTCTTTTTCCTGTTGATGTCATAAAATAACTAGAGAGATTCGCTTCATAAGAGCAAGGGTCTATTATAGCTTCCAGTTCAAGGATGAGGTTTATCACTATAGGGAAGTCAAGGTAACAGGAATTTGAAGCAGCTAGCCTCATCATCTCCAAAGTCAGCAAGCAGAGAGCAGCGACTATGACTATGTGCTGTTGCTCAGCCCTGCTCTCCCCACGTACACAGTCCAGGATCTCATTCCAGAAAGCAGCTGACCTCATGGGGAGCAGGTCTTCCCACCTTAATTAATGCTGTCAAGATAATCTCCTGTAGGCACGCCTAGAGACCCATCTCTCGTGTGAGTATAGATTCTGTCAAGTTGACAACTAGCATTAACTATCACTCTTTCAACACATCCTTTCCTAATCCTCAACTGCCATGAAGCAAGCTGTCCTTGAGGCTTTTAAAACATGTTGTGTCTATGAGGTAGTGAAACCTCTTTTTCTGTATTATAGTGGCTGACAAGTGTCCTATGACAATGTCATTAGCTCCTCCAGATCACAGATAGCATCTCAACTAAACTGTTATTTCCAGTTCCAGAAAAAATATGTAAAGTTTAATGGGTGCTCTATCAAACATAATAGGAATATATATTATCAGGTCTTAACTCCCTACTCTACAGGCATGGCCCAAACTCCTGTTGCAAATTGGACTAGTCAGTCTATTAGGACTATGTATTGGCTGTGGGAAGCTCCCTCCAAAGCTGAGAGGGGTTTCAACTATGGGCATGAACACACTGTACCGTTAATTCTCAGACATAGACTTTGGAGTTTATTTTAAAATCCTATTAGGATGGGCATTGCCATGAGTAATCTTGTCAACTTCATTGCATCAGGAAGTACATGCAAGTTAGGAAAGCTACTCCTCCAAATGCAATCAGTTCAACCTGGCTTTGATCTAATCAATAGAAAGTCCTATATTGGGTTCATAATATGATGGCATTATTGGGGGCTAGTAAAAACTAGGGCATGGGACCTAGTTGGAAGAACTAGATCACTGGGGACCATCTTTGGGAGACTATGTCTTTTCCTGCCCTTTCTACTTCCTGTTCAGTATAATGTGAACTGGCTTGCTCTATTATGTTCTACTTGCTCCAGTGAGCCAACAACACGAGCCCAAAAAAGCTTTATTCCTCTGAGTTGTCAAATATTTGGTCATGGGAATGAGAAAAGTAACTAATGCAACATCCTTTGGATTTATAAAAAAATCATCCCCTCCCCCATGTTATGAAAACTCCACTTAAAGGCCACAAACACTCAAGGGAGACAGAGCAGAAAGCCTCCGTAAATACCTTCAGGCATGCACTAGCCCTGCATCATGTTAAACCTGAATATCCTAATGAAAATGGAAACAGCCTGTCAATCATCTGTACCTCAAGAATTTGTGCAAGTATTTAAAAAGCTAATTTGCTAATGTTTATTGGTCTGATCAAATACTTTCTTCTGTAAGTACAGCAGCATTACTGGGCACAACAAAACACTTGAAGAGGCCAAAGGTGCCAAGGGTTGACATTTCTCCAGGCCTTAAAAAGGGATAATGACCACAAATCAGAAGAGAGCAGCATGTGGCCAAGAAGGTTTTTGGCCACAGAAAACTATGGAGAGTGAAGAGGGTCTGAAATAGCCCCAGGGCCATCTCAGCCTGCAAATCTAAGTGCTTTTCCTTTAATCTGATTTTTTCTTCTTGGATCTGGAGCAGGGAGCTTCTGGGAAGTCTAAGGAAGTCCCACTGTGAGGTCTTTCCTGGCTGCAGGTGCTTGGTACAGGTGGGAGCATCAGGAACACTGTTGACCTTGCTGAAGGTCACCAGCTCAGCTCTAAGACTTCTGTGTTCATCCAAGTCTAGCCAGAGGCCAGTATCACCATGCGAGGCTTCACCACCACAGTTTGAATCTTTTGCAGGGCTTTTCTTATCAGTGGAGAGGGAGAGAGTGACGTTGTCAGGATAAGGCAGTCCTCCTTACTTCTCCTGACAGGCAGAGGTGGTTGTGGAGCTCTCAGACTCTTGAAAAAAATTGAACCCACACAGGATCAAGGTTTTGGATTCCTTTCCACTAATGAGACAAGTTCTGGTTGCTTCAACTGCCAATTTCTACCAATGTAGCTGGGCTCACCACACAGTCCATCTATCTAACCCATCATTGCTTACTGATGGAACCACAGCAACATTAGGTTTTGTTTGGTTTTTGTTTTTTAATTTTCTTCCTGACATGAAGCTGTTCTCACCTTCCCTGCAAGGAGGAAAATAGGGGACCTAGAATGGGCTTACCTAGAATGAGGAAGCTCCACATAGCTTTCTGGATGCTTTTGAGGTAAAGGAAACTATAGGTCCAAGGGACTCAGTGCACAGACTTCAGCATGATCCTGGAAGCACGAACCAAGTGGTGACACAGGACACATGGAAGACCAAAATCACTGAACTGGTAACATTGGAGGGAAAAAAAAAAAAACATGGCCCTCAGATCTTGTTGGAAATTCCTTAAAGGGGCAGGAAAATAAATGGTGGGTGGCTGGCAGGGCTGCATGGCTCATCTCGGCAAACTTGCAGATACCCCGGATGTATTACTAGTACTCAACGCTGTCTGGGACAGCAAGACAAAGGCTTGCACCTCTCACCAGCAGAGTGACTCTCCTGATTTTCTCACAGTCAAAATGAGCTTCCTGCACTACCTTTTGGGGTTGTGCAGGGGAGGGAAAGTACAGAATGCAGCGTCCAGGAACTACTCATATCTGGTGTGGTGGTTGTTGCATACCTAGCACTAAGGAGGTGGATAGAGAAAGATCAAAAGTTCAGGACCATCCTTGATGACATAATAAGTGATGGACCTTCTTTGGATATGTGGGGCTACATGTCAAAACATCCAAAAGAAATAACACACATACTGGAAGGCATCCTGAGTAGTGTGTGGGTGAGGTGGTGCTGTGGAGGGAAATGGAGCTTGTGCTCTTTAACGCAGTGCTGGGGTTGTAGAGCAACCCAAGTAGTGAGCATTTGGGTGTGATGGCTCTCAGAGGGCTTAGAGTTATGGGCTGAAATTAGGGCACATTTATGTGTCCACGCAATCCTTATTCAGTGGACATCTCTCATGCACCAGAGTGGTTCTGGACACAGAATTCCATGCTGAATAGGACAGACACTGTCTGACCTTGTCTTAGTCACAGCTCTATTGCTGTAATGGACCAAGGCAGCTGTTATTAATGAAAGTCTTTAATTAGAGGCTTGCTTAGAGTGTCAGAGGGTTAGCCCAGGATCATCATGGCAGGAAGCAGACAGATAAGGTGCTAGAGCTGTAGCCGAGAGCTTTAGATTCCGATGAGCAGGCAGTAGGCAGAAAAAAAGGCATTGGACTGGTACAGGTTTTTTAAACTTCAAGGCCCACTCCCAGTGACACACTGCTTCCCAAAAGACCACATCTCTAATCCTTCCCAAACAGTTCCAATCCCTGGTAACATTCAAATATATGAGCCTATGGGGGGCATTCTTGAGAAAAACACCATACCTTGTGAAATTTACAGACTAGGCAGGGTTTGAAAAGTAAAGAGCTACTTCTTAAAAGAAAGCATCACTTTAAGTTCTACTTATTATGATATTACTTAATTAGGTTTAAATATTAAATTGCGGTTCATTTCCTCATCTTATAGGTAGCTCCGTATACCTAGAAAATAAAGCAGACGTGTCAGGAAGTCAAAGCCAGCATTAGCTTCATAGCATGTTTGAAGTGTGCCTAGGCTAGGTATGAGAGAACCTGTTTCCAAACATGAAAACAAGGAAGCAAACAAAAGACGTGAGCAATGGATTAGAAGAGATGGTTCTCCAGAGCAGCTGCACAAGTAACCAAGAAGCAAGATCCTCAGGAGGGATCAATAAAGCTAATGATCAATTAGAGGCAATCCCCAGAGTGATGAATCTGTCTTGGAATGAACACTGTGGTGAGAATACACATGAGCATGAAGAGGGAGGTCTCTGGAGGTGAAGCAGAGGACAGTGCATCATTGTAACCACTGTCCTCATGGGTTAAAAACAAGAGGGACAGCCATCTAAGGTTGACAGTGCTATATCAAGCTCATCGCTAGACATCCTTGAAATTTTCTCTTATGTGTGTGATGATGTCAGAGTATGGTGTCCTTGGGATGTAGTCATGGTTTTGGAAATCTTTTGTGGTAGCTCTCACCAGACAAACAGGTATGAGACCCCCCCCCCCCATCATATGCTCCTAGCTTGCATGATTAAACATTAGCTACTTCATCATGATTCTGACAACTTTCACACTTAAGATATGAAGCCAGATAATGTCAAGGGTTTAGAGGAACATGGAGAAGTTGGATCCTGCTACCTGTTGGTGGGGATGTAAAAGGGTGTAGTCACCCCAGAACATGGTTTGGGATTTTTAAAAAAAACTGAACACAGATATTATATATGTGCCTTTACAGACGCAGCAGTTCTACCTCTTAGATATAGATCAAGAGAACCGAGGACATGTCCACAGCTATGGGTGTTTACCGCAGCACTGTTCATAATAGTCCAAATAGAAAAATCTATCCATTGCACAATGGTCGGACAGCACACATTCTATTCTGACAGTGGAATAGTGTTTGATAATCAAAAGGAAAGAACTCCTCTAAATTGGCTGATAGTTGCTACCAAGAAGAAAACATTGAAGGCACTGTGCTGAGGAAAAAAATTACTCATAAAAGGCAAAATCATCCGATTCCATTTGTACAGAATAACCAGAATAGGTAAGTCATAGAGATAGATTAGTTACAGCCTGGGCTCAGAGGAACTTGAAGGGACAGTGATGGGGGGCAGATGATAACCAAATAACAATAAGCGTTACTAACTGTAGTAGGAGGAACCCAAAGTTTTAATAATTAGGCATGGTTATGACCATATGACTTCAAACATGCAACAAGACACTGAAGTATGCAAACTACAATGCTAATTTTATCTCAATAAAGCTGGTTTTAAAAGAAAAAGTAAAATGCATGCCCAGAAAGCTCGAGAAAACACAGCCATGTATCCTGAAACATCAGCTATGCCAAGGCAACTGTTGACTAGTCCTGGGCACCCAGAGTCATTGTCACCAACATTTTCCATGAACAATCTGCAAGTACCAGTGTTAGAAAGGTGTCTTGCTTCTCCACAGCTCTAGATGCCACCTTGCCGCATTGCTGGTGGTTAATGTTGGATAATCATGTACGTGTCAATCAAACAGAGTCTCTTCAGTGGCTGCCAGTGCCTGAAATTGGGGATGGAACATTTTTATGGTTTGATTGTTATTTGCAGCTAATAACCAGTGTGCACAGAGTGTGTCCACAAAATGTGTGGGGTACACTGCTGAAATCCTCTCTCTCTCCAGAGTTGGAAGAAACATAGACTTTAGACCCTTTTTGGTGCATCTGGGATTTGCTTTTTTTCTATGCACATAGGACACATTAACATCTTTTGATGTTTGTTTAGAACATGCATGATTGTGTGTGTGTGTGTGTGTGTGTGTGTGTGTGTATGTGTGTGTGTGTGTGTTAATGTTGGCCTTCTAGTGGAAAATATGACCTTTCAAATGTCATCCTAAAAGTACGCTTGTGCATGTGTTTCTCTTGCATGTGCACGTGAATAATTATTATAGAAAAATGCCAGGCTTGAATTGGGAAACATGAATCAAGAGCTACAGAGCCAGAGGGTTGGCAAGCTTCACAGCAGAAAGTGAGTTTTAGTTAGGACTGGGCTGTGAGTTGGCACATGACAATGCAGTAAGCACTTGGACCTCCATGGATTGGGATAAGGCATCACAGTTAGAGTAGGGCAGGGCAAAAGTACTCACAGAAGAACAAATGTTTAAAATGGCAAACTGTCTTTCCAGTCCCTTTGGGTCCAAGTGATTCTCCCTTGACAGGCCCTGGAGGCAGCTCTGGGCCTCTTTGCTTTCTGCACAAGGATTTCCAGACATTTCCAGAAAGAGAGGAGCAGGGTCATAAAGAGCCTTTAAATAAGTGGTTCTCAGCCTGTTGATTGTGACCCCTCTGACACACCTCTACCTCCAAAAATATTTACATTATGATTCATGAGAGTAGCAAAATTACAGTTATGAAGTAGCAATAAAATGATTTATGGTTGGAGGGTCACACAACATGAGGAACTGGGTTAAAGGAATTAGAAAGGTTGAGAAGCACTGCTTTAAATTATGCCGCCCAGAGCTGGGACTGAACGAGCTCTCCTGTTGCAGGCTGAACGAGCTCTCCTGTTGCAGGCCGTGGACAGCTCTCAGCCTCGATTTGCGCTACTGTCTTTCTCATACGTTTTAAACTAATTAATTTAATTACATCTCAAACACTGCCCCCAGTCCCAACACAGAGTCCCTCCTACTATTCCCACTCCTGTTCATCTCTAGGAGGGTGGACCCTTTCTGGGTATTCCTCCTACTCTGGGATTAGGCAAATCTCCAATTAGGTCAGCCCTCTGCTACATATATGCTGGGGACCTTGGTCCAGCCTGTGTATGCTCTTTGGTTGGTGGCTCAGTCTCTGAGAACTCCCAGTATGGATGCAACTTTTTTACACAGTAAAGATGTTCCCTCAAAGGAGCCCGAGCAAACCCTCACAGTATTCTGTGTCTGTTAGCATATACACACTGCATTCAAAGGTGGCAATGACTGCAGGAACTGAGGAATGGGAAGCAGAGGTGAGGTTTCACTAAGGTAAGGGAGTTAGGGAGTCAGTCTTCCATGCTAGTATGTGGCATTCTGTGCTCCAGTCCCTGGCTCAGCATTCAGCTCATAGTAGGTGTGCCGCAGCGAGTCTGTGCTCTAGGGATACCCTGGTGTTGAATACCCATCTCCAGCAGTGACAAGTCTCCAGGATTCTAGCATGGGACACTGTCACTCATCGACCTGCAAACAGGTGATGGGCACTGGAAGGAAAGGCTCCCTGCACACAGACTCTGGGCCACACTCAGGAGCCACATGACCTCGGGGGATTCACTCGGCCTGCTTTTCCTGCCATAACATAGAGATAGCGGTGGCTGCTGATAGGATGATGGCAGCAATGAGGTGCCCGAGTGGAGGAAAATGGCCACTCCCTCTCCTCCCTCATCTAACTCTATGCAGGTTCAAGTTCTCTTTGGAATATGGTACATTTGTGTGCGTGCTGTCCCATACAGTCCTTCTCTGGAGGCAAGTGCTTTGTCACACCTATACACCTGATAAGGAAGCAGACCAGGGGTGCCAGGCATCTTGACTCGGGCAATAGACAGAACTGGGTCTTGGCACATACCAAAGACCCTGTCAATGGCATGTTCTCCCCTGCCCTGGCACCATACTCCATCTCCCATTCGTCTTGCAGCTACAGTACTAAAAGCCATCCCCCTCCTCCTCCCCATGTGACACCTCCCAGAATTGTGTACCTCATATATTTATTACATGTTCCTTACAGAGGTGACGTCACTGTGCTTGTTATAAAAGAAGCAAAGGGCAGGAGAGTATACATCATTGAACAGGGAGGACAGCTGGCTTCAGCTCCTCATGTGCTCACACGTCCTCCCACCGAAGCTGCCTCAGAGGTACTGGGACAGCCTTCCAGTCATTTTGCTAAACATTTGCATACATACTCACATGTGTGTATGCTTTAATATGGACACTGCCTCGAAAACATGCACACATACCATTCTGAAATCTGGTTTCGGTGCTGTGTCTTAGGGAACCTATTTTTAAAGTCCTAAGAGCAAAGATTAAGTTCTATTTTGCCAATTTCCCAGTAATGAAGGTGGATGCTGTTCCGAGTCTGTGCATCTGGAGCAATGTTGCAATGCCCATTTTCTAGCCAAGCATTTTTGTGGTCCTGTGAGAGGGTTTTTGCACAACACTCCATTAACTGCCGAAGAAAATGAGGCAAGGTAAGGTATACATACAACTGTTTTCAGAGGTTACTTAATGACATAGCTGGGACAAGATTGAGTGTCCAGAATCTTCCACTAAGGCTCAATTCTTTGGAGCACAAGGGAGAAAATTCTAAGATTTTTTACATAGGGGCAATTCTCATAGTCACATGGCATTCTGAGTACGTGGCTGTCCATCTGAAGCAACCTGTATGCCATGTGCAGCCAGGGTGAGTTCCTGGGACTTGCTCTCCCTCTGCTGCGACCCATTGTCTTCTGTGTCCAACAGTGATTCTCAACCTATGAGTTGTGACCCTTTGAAGGGTCAACGATCCTTTCACAGGAGTCACCTAAGACCATCCGATAACAAAGATATTTACATTTTTGATTTATAAAAATAGCGAAGCCACAGCTATGAAGTGGCAACAAAAATAATTTTATGGTCGGGGGTCATCACAACATGAGGAACTGTATTAAAGGGTCATTAAAGGGTCACAGCATTAGGAAGGTTGAGAATCATTGGACTGGAGCCTCTTAACTATGCCCAGGAGGTTTTATGACCTTTCCTCACCCTACCACGATGCTCCAAAAGACTCCTCAGTTGCTTGGAGGTAGCGAAAGTACACCCTCCCTCTTCCCACTAACACCCCTGCTTTCCCCACTTTGCCCACCTCAACCACCTACCCAGACTCCTGCACCGTCATTGTCCTGACCAAGGAAATAGACAATGTGACTGTCACAGAAAGAGTGTCTCCCTATAATTTTGTCCCATGAGGATCAATTCCTTGCCCCCACATCACAGGCTCATCCTGCCTGCTGCTGGGCAGATCTGCCAACACCAGCCCAGACAGAGCCATCAAAGGACTCGCTGCTCGAGCGCTCAGAGTCTCAGCAGCCTCTGGGTTTGAGTTTCAGTTGGATTCCTCAGTAATATATTCCTGCCCCTGAGTTATTATTATCCCCATTGTACAACTGAACAATGGAAAATGGAGTTGGAGGGATGAGCAATGCGCCCACAGACCCAGAGCTTCAGCCTGCCTGCTCTGCTTCTGGGCTATGGTCCTCCCTGCTAGAGCCACAAGAAAAGTGAAGGCTCCTCTTTTGGCTTGTCCTGTCCTCCTCTGCAGAGGCTTTTTTTGGGGGGGGGATATTTTCAGAGCTGAGCCCATGAGAACTTGCTCACACAGTTCCTAGGAAGACACCACCATTGACCCCATAGAAGGGTCTGTACAAATAAAGCAGATTGAACACTCTGGGACTGGGATATTTTTGCTTTGGAGGCAGGTGGCTGAGGCAGAGTAATCCCTAAAATAGAGGAATGTGTAAAACACCCGCTTCAGATCCTCTCTGCAGGAAGTGAGAGACTGGCTCACCTCTGTAGCCCCAGCCACCAGCCCTAACTAGGTCTTTCTTGGGAACACAAGAGTAAAGAAGGGTCTTAAATTTTAAGTCATGAGAAGATTTCTCTGGATTCCAGAAGGAACTAAACTTCAGCATCCTGCCCACATAAGAGGAAACCATGGGCACAAAGCCAGAGCAACATAGCCAAGGGGGTGAGGGGTGTGGGGGTTGAGACTCCAAAACCCCAAATTGAAGAACAAAAATCCTAGGGGAGTTTAGTTGAGATGGTGGCCACACCTACACATTGTCATTACTGAAAATCGGGTGGACAGGAGATGTCAGCGCTGGAAGATAGACAGCTCTAGCTGGAGAGTGTGTAGAGGAACTGCCCTGGTCTCTTAACAAATCTGTGACACTTACCTAAGACTCTACTGTCCCCAAAAAAGCATGGAAGTGACATGCTCTGGGGTGGTGGTTCAGAATACACTGCTTTGGACAAACCAGCTCTGGAAGACATTACAAGGCCAATTGGACCAACTGAGGAATGGTCTGAGAGTTAGATGCCTAGAATGTTCCAGTGTGATAGAAAAGTGGAGACTGTTCGCTGGAAGAACAAACAGATTATAAAACATTATGTACAGAGTGATCTCATTTGGGTGAAATATAAATGGAATGAGCCGTACCATGGTGTTAAAAGTGGAAGTCTCTGGAAGGCAGGGCTGAGAGAACCTTCCTTTTTATCATTGCCTGCCCGTGTCTTCCATTTTCTCCCAATTTACATACAGAGCTCCAGGAACAATGCAAGACTGTTTAAAAATGTAAAAGCCTATTCGTTTGGGCAATATCAGTAAGCGAACGTGGCAGAACAAGGTTAGCAACCCAAGCCAGGCGTTCCCACAGGCAAGTCAGAAGGCAGCCAGGCAGACAGATGAGAGGAGACCGGGAAGATGATCGACAAACGAGGGGATGGAGAAGACCAGCCTGCTTGAAACCGCTCAGCCTCATTAGTGATCAGTGCAGTGCAAAGCAGAACAAAACAAATGTTCCCCAAGCAATGAGAACTGAACAGAGGAGGACCTAGGGCTGAACTGAGGTGTGAACTGAGGTGTGAACTGAGGTGTGAACTGAGGTGTGAACTGAGGTGTGAAGACCCAGCCGTGGCTGTGGCCACTCCCTCGATTGTGGAGATGTTAGACTTTGCAAGATGTCTGCACACCTCAGTTCTCTTTCTGGGCTTCTTTCTGAAAAGAAAGAAAGGAAAACAACAACAAAAACCAACCACAACCCAGAATGAAGAAAAAACAAAACCAACAAAACAGCAAGGGCTGGGTACGCGGCTCTGCAGGGGGACATTGGCCTGACATATACAAGACCCCCAGGGTTGATCAGCAGCATTGGGAGGAGAATTTCCCTATCTGGTGGAAAAACGTGAGGTATGTTGCATTATTTATAATTCCGAAGGGCCATAACTCCTCATTACATCCAGCACCTGGGAGACACTCAGTTGACAGACCTTAGACTGTCTCACAGAAGTTGAGCTGAATACAGGCTGATCTCATTTGAACACCGAGAAATGTTATCAACAGTATAAGCCCAGCTGGAGAGAACAAAGGGGCAGAAGGAACCATGAAGAAGAGACAGTTAAACCCAGAAAAGTCTACAGCATTCTGCTGAGGTGCTGGGATGACAAGCAGACATGGCCTTCTACGTTTTCATATATCCAGTGTTGATTGAAGCCTAGTCAGGGGAGACGGCAGGCGCAAGTGCAGGGGACCAAGGTGAACGAAGCCACCATCTGCTGGTCAGTTCTCATGTGCACTCTGAAGCTGGTCAGGGGGCTCATACCCCCTCAAGAACAAAAAACAAAAGCAAAACAAACAAACAAACAGAAGCAAGGGGAAGTGAGGTCAGTTTAGTAGCAGGACACAGGCTGAAAGGGGTGACAATAGCAGAGGCCTGGTGTCACAGCCAATCACTGCTGGCTTGTCAGAATTCGGAATGACAGGGGGTGTCTGTGAGGTTTAACTGAGGAGAGACATACTATCCGGAATATGGGCAGCAGCATTCCATGGGGGTCTGGTCTCAGACTGAATGAAAGGGGAAATGAGAGAGAACTGAGAGCCTGCATCCCATACTCTGCTTCCTGGCTGTGGCAACAACGTGACCAGCTGTGCCATGCTCCTGACACCACAGAGCTGCTCTTACCAACGCACCTCCCCCACCAAAGGAGCCCAGCATTCCCACTGTGAGCCCAAACAAGCTTTTCCATTCTTGGGTTACTTCTCAGATACTTTGTCACAGCATCCCTGGGGAAGTGGCCTCAGGGAGGTGGAGATAACTCCTAGCTGTCCAACTGCAGACAGACCCTGCCAGAAGCAAAGCCAACCAGGGATATGGTGCTAAGGAGACTCTCAGCATCTCTCAACAGCCTGGGCTTCCACAGCCACGAGACAACTCAGAAGGCAGCCTGAAGGACGAGGCTGTATCATGCTGGGCAGTGCTGTCCCCAAGTCCCTCCCTAGTCTTGTCTTCCCAATATCCTTCAGTCTGCCACTTTCCATTTGTGTGGCTTTGGGCAAGGGGTTTCAACCCAGCTATGTTGTTTGTGCATAACAGGTTCGGCTCCATGCTTCTTCCCCAGGGCTTTTACGACAAATTACAATCACAGGCCTTGAACTATCAGAGTGTTGGCGTCTCTCAGCTCTAGAAGCTACATGTTAACATTCGGAGCTTTGGCAGGGCTGCGCTTCCTCCAAAGTCTCAGAGGCAGATCCTTCCCTTGCTGTTTCCTAGTTTAATGTGGCTGCTGGCAACCCTTAGTGCTCCTTGGCTTGTGGCAACGTCACTTCCTCTCACCACACATGCATGCTCTCTCTTGACATGACCCTCTTCTTTCTGTGAGTCTCTCTGTCAAAATTTCCCTCTCCTTATGTGGGTACAGGGCTCTAGATTAGCCTCCTTACCCAATAAAACCCCATATTAACTAATTAATTCCACCTGCACAGACCTTATTCTCAAATATGGTTACATTCTGAGGTTCCAAGTAGACATGAATTGGAGAGATGGGAGCTTTTCAACCCAGAGGAGTCGGGACAATAACTACACCTATATCACATGATTGCTTTAGAAAAATGGGTTATTCTATGCCACCCACTTAGGACAAATCTCTACATATAGAAAGCACCATCCAAGTGGTGCCAATGACTTCTCTCCAGCTGCAGCCTGGGCTACCATATGGAACTTTCCTCTCCTCAAAGATGCAGACCAAATGGTCCAGCCACAGACAGCACCGGCCCAGTTTTACTGATGGTCACGCAGCTGCCCAACTTCCCTTCCTTTATTGTTGGATGAGAGTAGACAGGGAGAGCCGACCCTCAGGAATCCCCTTGGTCCTGAATCCTCCATCTGAGTACCCTTCCCTTTATGGGGGAACGTGTTGACACATCTGAGAACACACTCTGTTCACTTCTTTAAAAAAATCTTCATGTGTATGAATATATGAAATATGTGTTATACACATGCATGTATAATGTATATATGTATGAGCCTGGCATATATGTGTGTCATGATGTATGCACCGAGAGCAACCTTGGGCTTTAATCCTAGCCTTCCATCTTGTTTGAGATAAGGACTGCTTGATGCTTGCTACCATACACAGCAGACTAAGTAGTGAAGAGCTTCTGGGGATGCTCTTGTCTCTGCTTCCCAATTCATTGCAGGAACACACCTCTGTACCCAGTTCTCAGGGGGTTCTGGAGACTCAAGCTCAGGGTCCCACACCGTCACAGCCAACACTTTATCCACTGAGCCCCAATTTGCTTCTCAAAATACTGTTTATTTCCCTTCAGGAAATTTGAACATTGAAAAAGTCACCCTTGGTCTATCTGCTTCTAACATAATTTTGGACAAAATCTTGTCTCCCCACCCCCCAGCCCTTTGACAGGCTCACATCCATTGCATTTGTCAACCATACACGCATGAAGTATAAAGATGACAGATTAGAAAAGGCTTCTGAGTTATTCTCTGGCAGATATTATAGCATTAAGCGGTGGCATTCCATGGGTCAGGCATGAACACCTGACCCCAGCCTGCCAGGAGCCTCCTTGGGATTTGTTCATGTATGGTAGGACTCCTTTGCAAGTAAACCAACAAGAAATGAGGAGGTCACAGTGTTGGTCACCATGCTGTCAACCAGACTAACGGGAACAGCAGAGAGAGAGAAAAGTGGGACACTGCAAGAATCAGGGTGCTGATGTAAGGAGGGGGTTGAATTCCAGTCCTGTTCCCAGATATTGAAACGGACAGACACCACTTGTGGGGACAGGTGCTCCCTGACTCAAAGTGATCTATAACCTCTCCCATCTCCTTAAAAGCTTTCTCCTCTTTTGTGTGACCTAGTTTTTTTTTTTAATGGGTTATAAAGACAAATATTTTGCTAAGATACCTGGCTATGTGCCAGTGTAGTCCTTAGGCATAGACTCTGACCTCTTGGAGGAGATCTGGTGGGGGACGGGGAGGAAAAAGTTAAACAACTAATTCTAACTGTGGCAAAGATAGAGATGTGTCTGAGATAAAGATGCAGTTAGAGAAAGACAGAGAGAGAGACAGAGTCAAAAAGAGACAGATACAAAGAGAGAAACACAGAAAGAGATAGAGACAGAGAGGCAGAGAGAGACAGAGGCAGAGAGAGAAAGACAGAGAGACAGAGACAGACAAGCCAAGACAGAGACAGACAGAGACAAACTGACATATTAGCATGCACTCTGTCTCCTAGAGGGATGAAAACAAAGGCTTTTGTGTGTTATTAAATACAGACAGGGGTCCCACACACCCCAGATGAACATTCAGGAATAACCGAACCATTCTCACAGACAGTAGTGAGCAAGCACAATGGGATTGTTTCTTGGGCATTGGTGAGTAGCAGGTGTTCTCTGTATCTAGACTCTGGCTGGTGAGATTTTTCTAACTATATTCCATAAGAAAAAAGATTAAATTGGGGAGATGTGTGAGAGGCACCTTTGGATTGGAGAGGGGTTGGTGCCTGTGTGGCACTGCCATGTAAATGACTGGTGTGTTGTTGCACACACACCGTTGCACGTTCACCTGACACGTGGCCTCCATTCCCAGGAGGCAGACAGAAGCACCTATCATCTTCCTGGGGCCTTTTAAAACCTTCACATGGGTGTCTCTGGCTTGTACCTGAACCTGAAGTAGGGATGCACTGAGAATATGACTCACTCTATGACGTGCTTTCTGAATAAGCATAAGGACTTGTTTGATTTCTGGAAACAACATAAAATGCCAGACATGGAACCACATGCTGTGGCATGGAGACAGGGTGGATTCATGAGACTTGGTGGCTAGCCAGCTTAGCCTAGTCAGCCAGGCCCAGGTCTGACTGGGGGACCCTGCCTGTTGAAAGGTGCTGCCCACGTTCACATTGGTCTTTCCCTCTGTCAAGTTCCCATGTTAGGCCCCTCTGGAAATGCCCCCCCCCACACAAGTGAATTTCTCTTAATCCACACAAGTTGACCTCCAACATCAACCGTGACATCAGTGAACCTGCATTTTCCTAAACCCCGTGACTGTTGCTGGTGCCACGGAGGAAAGTATCAGGAGGTGAAGCCCAGATGAATGGATGGCCTTCACTTGTACCAGCAGTATGAAGCCTTTCTGAAGGTTTCCTTTTGCAGAACCTCAGTAGTGAACGCTGTTCTTTCTTAGACAGTGAAAACAAGCTTATTACGATCTTGAGAGTATCTTAAGTCTTCTTAATGTCTCCAAAGTAAAACTTACTGTGGTCTAAGTGTGACACAATAACCCCTGCCTGTGAGACCCTCATGCAGATGGCAGCTGTCATCCTGTGTCGTCCCCTGGGGTCCTAGTGTTGCTCAGCACTGCCCAAGTTATTCCAGCCAAGTTTCAGTGCTTAGAAGTAAACCACATCTCCACGAAGATTTCATGTTCCTCTCGGACCAAATCAGCTTCTTGGCCAGGGTCAGTGGCGGAGGGTACCGACACTCATTTTTCTTTGTATTCACAGACAGCTTAGTCAGTCAGGGCAGGTTTTGCGCTGAACTGTACAAACATGTTTCTTCTGCATGTTCTGAGACACCAACTCGGCTTTTTGCTTCTTTGCACTATTCTCTGCCTAAAAGCCACTTACTTCTCAAGGCTCCTGCTATGACTAATTTCAACTGTCAACTTAGCAGTATCTGGAATCACCTGGGAAGAGAGTCTCCAGGAAGAACTGTCTAAATTATGTTGGCTATGGGCATGCCCAAAAGGGACTTTCCTAATGGATTAATTGTGGTGGGAATGTGGTATACATGCCACCTAAATGTAGGAAGCACCATTTCATAGTACAGGTCCTGAACTGAATATCAAGGAGGGAGAGGAAGCTGAGCACAAAAATTCAAAAATTGGAAAGAGAAGAGATTACTTCTCAACTGTGTTTCCCAGGCTAGCACACTCCTGCTACTAATACTAGGCAAATACATTACAAAGGACAGATGTAAACAGGCATTCTTTATGAACACAGATGCCAACGTTTGGGATGTTGCACAGGCCAATAGAATCTAACACCTTGTCTACATGTAAAAAGGATGATACATGTAGACAAGGTGTGACTTCTTTCTAGAAGGGCAAGTCTGGTTCAACTCTCAGAACTTAATGAAATTTACTATATTAAAACTGAAGGAAATCCTCACACAGTTGTTTCTGCACAATAGGACTTGAGGAAGTTGAGGAACACCTATTTAACCCCCTTGAATAATCGAAATAAAAAGAACCAACCTTAGCTTGATGAGTGTTAGGTCAGCTACAAATTACCTACAGCCAGACCATAATCAATGCTGAGGGACCAAGTGCTGCCAAACATCAGCACTCCCATATCAATGTAACTCCCATATTGCTATAGCTGGTAACTCTCTCTGTCTCTCTGTATCTGCCTCCACCCCCTCACCTCTGTAATCCAAGCTTGCTATATAGACAAAAAAAGACCTTGGTCTCTTGATCATCCATGCCTCTGCCTCCCAAGTGCTGGATCACAAGTACATATCACCATACCTAGTAAATTACTCTTTCCTAATGCGATGAAAAAAAAAAAAAAAAGACAGGTGTACAAAGCTTACGATGAACAGTGAATAAAGAATGAGATCCAACTGTTTCTCTGAAAATGGGAGCAAAATAGAAATCTCTCCACTGCCATGCAATATGGCACAAGAAGCCCTGGCCAGTGGAACAGACAAGAAAACAAAACTATTATTTTGGTTTAATTCATAGACAGCAGTATTATGTATACACAAAAACTGAGAAATTCATGAAAACATTCTAAACTCAATCACACTCGGATTCAGTGAAGGCCCACCTCCCTCCCCCAATGCAAACCAGCTGTATTTGTGTACTCTGGCAGTGAGCAAATCAAGAACAAATTTGCAAGACAACAGCACAAATGATAGCATTAATGCATAAAATGTGCAGAGATTAAAAAGGAAACACAAGACTGAAAATGAACGTTGCTGAGAAAGAGCCGAAGGAACGCTAACAGACAGAATTCCCTGTTCAGAGACTGGAGGACTCCATTTCTTCATGGATTAATGTCATCCAGTAAAAATTCCAGGAAAAGAGAGAGAGAGAGAGAGAGAGAGAGAGAGAGAGAGAGAGAGAGAGAGAGAGAGAGAGAGAGAGAGAGAGAAATTGAAAGAATAATAAAAAAGTGAAATGGAAATTTTATATCATGATATTGGTATTTAGAAGTCTTAAGCAAGATTATCAAATTGACTTTTATGACGTACTATGAAGGAAAATAACCAAGAGTCCATAGACTGGTGTCAAGACACATCAAAAAACAGAATAAAACAAAGGATAGAGCAATATGTTTATCCAGCTATGGGTCTCTGTATTAGTTCCCATCTTACTGCAGAAGGAAGCTTCTCTGGCTGAATGAGACACTTATCTATAAATGCAGCAGAATGTTGTTGAGTCATTTTATTGCTGTGTTCTTTTAATAGAAGAATAGTGTTTGGTTTTCCACCAGGTTTTCCACCTATCTAGCCTCAGGTTCTTGGTCACCTGAGCAGTGCCAGGTTCCAGCTCGTGGAATGGGCCCTAAATTTAATCATATGTTGGTTGGTTACTCTCACAAGCTATGTGCTGCTTGCAGTCAGGTCACCATTGCAGGCATAGGGTTTGCATATGTGTTGGTATTTACCTTTCTCCTTTGCTAGCAAACAGAGTATCTTTTAGTACCATGAACACTAGTCTGTAGGTGTGAAGGTTGTAGGTAGGTACCAGCTCAACTGATTTAAATCTACCACAAGAATGTCTATAGTAGCTTATATTCAGAATATTTACAAATTGGATCTGTGCAGGGTACTATGTCAACCTGACACGAGCTAGAGTTATCTGAAGGGAGGGGATCTCAATTGAGAAAAATGCCTCCATAAGATCCAGCCGTATGGCATTTTATTAATTAGTAATTGATGGGGGAGGGCCCCTGGGCTTGTGCTCTTGGATTCTATAGGAAAGCAGGCTGAGCAAGCCAGTAAGCAGCATCCATCCATGGCCTCAGCATCATCTCCTGCTTCCAGGTGCAGCTCTGTTTGAGTTCCTGTCCTGACTTCCTTCAATGATGAACAATTCTATAGAAGTGTAAACCAAATAAACCCTATCTTCCTCAACTTGCTTGTGGTTGTAGTGTTTCATCACATGTAATAGTAAGCCTAAAACGGGATGTAACACAGATATATATCTAGATGATAATGAATAAAACCTCGTAGGTATATTCATACAATATGCAACAGAAAGAAATGAACTTGCAAAGGATACAGCAGCACAGAGACACCTAAAATATATTGTGCTATGTAAAAGAAACTTAATTAGCAGAACTCATGGTGTACAGCTCTAATCAAGCAGAGAGTTAACTCATGATGACTAAGAACTGGAGAGTGGGAAGCTGGAGTGGATTGTCATGGGTTGGCTGTAAAGGGGCATAAGGGGCCTCTCTAGGGAGATAAGAACACTAACTCACTAAATTCTTAGCTGAGATGGATGTTGGGCTTATCAAACTCATCAGGTGCTATACCCAGGACTTCTAGTTTCATTCTGTAAATCAAACTTGGTAAAGAAAACTCCTTATAATGATCTGCATAAAAGAAGATGCTTCTGATCTAAGAGCCACAGCATACAGAATAGAGTGACATGGGCGATTGGATGGCCACTGCACTGACAGGTAGGGGCAGAGAGGGAAGGTGTGTTGGAGGCTTCTCATCTGTCTAAGCCAGCCTATGAGAACATATTTTGGTGGGACTGCCAAGCACCAAATCTCTCTTCTGGCCAAGTGAGTTGGCCACTGAAGCTAACAGTGTGTGAGTAAGGGACTGGGGTCAGGAAACCTCCAGTGAGCACAGTGCACTGGGTTTGTTTCTGGTTTTCTTTTTCTTCTTGCCTTTTCCCCCTCCCAGATAGAGTTTTCAGGGTGTCAAACTCATCATCATCCTTCCCCAGCTTTCCAGAATAGCTGAGACCACAGGCACACACCTCTGCATTAAGCGACATCCCTCTCACTCAGCATGGGCAAATACTTTGTTTTCCCTTTGAAGTTGCTCTCAGTATTCATGCAAATTAAGAACTATTTTTCTTACTTTCTAAATCTTGCTAAGCCTTTCAAAGTGTTGAGTCATTTAGAAAAAGACTCATGTCTGCCTTGGTTTCCCTGATTCCCAAACCAGTTCCACAAGAAGCCATGTCACTGGCTGGTTTGACTCCTCTCCCACACACCTCCTGAAACACAGAAGCACACACATTGGCTCTGCCTCCAGAAGACCTGCTGGCAGGCTTAGTCCTTGAATGTGCACATTGAGTGGGGTCTAAAATGCATAGACCCCTTGGGTGTGCTGAGGGCCAAGAGCTGAGCTCAGAGATTGTTCCCACTAACTCACACTTGTAGAAAAGTGAATTCTCCCCCACACGTCCACCCACACAGTCCTCAAAAGCTAAAGTGGTACATGGGTTTCAGTTGTCACTGCAGCAGAAGGGACTTAATTTTCACCATATGGGGAAAGAAGGCCTTTGAGTGCCTGTTTCTGGCCTTCTTTCCTCCTCTCTCCTCATCCACATTCCTTCTTGTGTAGCATTTTTAAAAAACAGCTTGAATTCACAGGTGAGATCACCTTCTCTGCCAACCTCATTTCATAGTGAGAGAGTGGAGAATTGTCCAAAGGCACATGGCCAAATATGTTCAGAGACAAGACTACAATCCTGACACGCCTTGGCTTCCAGAACAAAGTTTTGCCAGCAACATGATGCTTCCAGACCAAGTTCACTCTTCATTGAAAAGTGCTAGACAATGACATTAAAGGTGAAGGATTCCCCAGATTTCCTTGACCTAGGGTGGGAACAAGCCAAGGAAAATTTTGGATGACCACCAGTAAAGGCGAGGAGGGCCGTTTCTTAATTTATTCACTGGAAACATACACAAAAAGCTGCAGATTCTATAAGCAGCCCTGGGAAGACAGGAGAGTCTGGTCACACTTTCCATTGGGAGAGGTTCCAAAATGTGCAGGTAATAGGAGCAGCATGAAAGATGTTTTGAAGCATCCCATTCTTTTAATGGCATGGCACTCTAGATCAGTAGTTAAAAACATAAGCTCCAGGACCTAGCATCCCTAGCTGTTGCCCTTTATGGTCGCTGTGGCCATGAGCCACAGTTCTGAAACAGCCCTGAATGTGCTCAGTCTTCCTGTGGTTTCTCCAACCAGCATTTCTTGAAGCCATCAGACATGAGAGCAAGAGGATGATTTCAGGATCCAGGAGCTGTCCACCTCCGTGGTGCTGATCTCTCAGGGCAACTCACAGGTTTCCAAGGAATTCCCAGCCGGTAGTTCTGTGTAACTGGATACCGGGACTAAGGACCTGCAGGCTCCATTTCTCAAAATATAAGATAAGCTTCATAGTCCTTCTCCAGTTCAGAGACAGAAATGAACAGATTCAGTTTTAGGACTCAGTACAAACTAAAGAAGTCATCATCTGTGGATGGATTCAGTGCCCCATGGCCTAAAATTCAGAAACAGCAATCACACATCCTCTTGCTTAAGAAGCTATGTTTCAAACAAAGAAAAAAATTAAAAGGCTTCCCTGCTACAAGCAGATAAAATGAATTTCTAAGGCAAGGTGCAACCTCTCCATAGTTGCTGGCTAGGTTGCACGTAAGCCAAGCAGAGAAAAGCAGCCCCTCATCTTGGCCAGACAGGCTCTAGTTGGATGGCAATTCTTTTCCTCTAGAGGGCAATTGAGTTATAGGAAGCAGAGTCCTGTCCTGGAAGAGGATATGTTATCTCATCTCTGATCTACCCAGTCTTTTTAAGAGTCCTTGGTCAGGCTGCTTCATGACATAACTCCCTTCAACACCCAGTATATAAGCAGGGTGGTAAACCTGTTCTTTGAACCGTGAGTGGGGAAATGAAGATCTGTGATGAGAAGACACTAATGATCATTCTCCCCAGCTGATATCCATCCCAGAAGCATAGTTTGGAAGAGAGTAGAAGAGAGCAGAGTGAGAATGGTTGTTAGTATGATTCGAGGAGACTGGGATCAAATATGACATCATAAAAAAGCCAGATCCATTGTATACTTGGGCCTGGGTCTCCCTCACTCCCTTCTCCAACTAGCTCTGGTCTTTGTGTACAGTGCCTAGCCTCTTTGAACCTCTGTTACCTCATCTGCCTGTAGCAGAAGCACCTCATATGTACTTCAAAGATTAAATGAGATAAGGCAAGCAGTATGTCTGGATCCTAAAAAGGCTCAGATAAATATTGCTTTGCATTCTGAATTCCATCAGACAGCACAGCCTTGCCTTTTTTGGGAGATTACTGGACAAAGCTATTGGACAGTGAAATTTCTCTCCCCTCTTTCTGAGTTTATCACTTTTCATAGTTGGTTTGAGGGGTTTGGAGCCATAATAAAGACTTGGAAATAGCAAAGGTTTGGGACCCATGAGTGATCCAGTGCTTCTCTCTGATAACGAGCAAATGAGCCTGGTATGTTGGTGCATGCTTATGATTCCAATATTAAGTAGGTGGAAGCAGGCAGACCAGAAGTTGAAGGTCATCTTTAGGTATATAACAAGTTTGAGACCAGCCTGGGTTAATTGAGATATTGTCTTAAAAAGCCACATGTTGTTATTGTTGTTCAACTGAGACAGACTCTTTGGCTTGTTGGAAGAACCAAATGTGCAGTTGGCTTTGTTTATACAGCATGAGAGCTGACCAGTGTGTGCACAAACAACCTTCTTGGAGAGAGCCCACCAGTCTAACATGTTAGCTGTAATAGGGAGAGCACTAGACATTGAGCTAGGCCTTGGCCAGTATTTCAGGAGCTAGTCTGCCACTCTGAGCCATATGTCTTTCTGCAAAGAGCTAATGTCCTCTCTAGGGTCTCATCTTGGTGATGAGACCATCTCTGGTTGGCCTTTAGTATACCCCAGTGCTACTGTAACCACTTTAAATTCCTGTTGAATAACTGCTTTGAAAATGGAAACCAGCTGTTAGGCCCAGGTTAGAAGTTTGACAGGCTGACTGGATGCTCCAAGCTATGGAAGACATCATTTCAATAAGCCTTATGTTTTTATGACTGTCATGGGTGCTGGTACATCCATCTGTGTCTCCCACCTTTCTGAAGGTGCACTTTATGCTGCAGAGTCACAATTCTTGAGGATCTCTAAGCTTAGATCCATAGACATTTGCCCAAATACTTTCTTTTCCTATGGAGTGTTCAGAATCTTAGCCCTTTCTCTTTAATTTATACAAACCCAGAATCTTTCATCCTCACCCAAATAACCACCAAAGTTCCCTATGGAACCACTGGTGCTATTCTGGTTCTTGTTTAATTTATAACATGTCATCACTCTCTAAGGACAGCTATGGAAGTGGTCACCACTGTTAGTGACCTATGTACGTGTGTGTGTGTGTGTGTGTGTGTGTGTGTGTGTTTTACATCATGTTCATGGTATAGAGAGCAGTGAATAGGAAAAATATGGGGATTTATACCTACTAGATGTGGATCTCTAACCAATTCAACTTGATTTTGTCAACTAGTGTGACACAAAGTGACCTTGAACAAACCATTTACCTGCTCTGGAAGTATGTTTTCATGAGTCAGAATACATACACTGGAGAGGTCCTGCAAGGATTGACAAAGCACTTCTCTGCCCTGTGGCGTCCTGTTGTTGAGCTTCCCTAGGGGACACAGTTACAGCATTTTATGAGTCATGTTAATACTGCCATCAACATTCCATCACTGCTGAGTTCCCTCTGGCTTGAAAAAGCATGCTCTGAAGAGCCATCTTGCGCTTCTCTGGCAGGCATACTCAGGACCTTGCAGCCCCTGACTGAGTGGGCTGGATTCTCATATTCTCTTCTGGAGGATTAGCATAGGCTAGTATCAAGTCCCAGACAGAGCTATGACTGTAACTTCATTACGAGTGTGTGTGACTATGCTAGACCCGAACTCTGAAGCCTGACCTGGCTAAAGCCAACAAGGCTGAGGACCTGGTTGCTATGGAGATCAGCCTTCCACCAATCCCACTGGGAGCAGGAAATTTTGTTTAAATAAGCAGAAGAAAATGAGCTTTGGCTCCTCTGCAAACTGAGTTATAATATTCTGAATTTCTATTCTGGCATTTTAACCTTTCAATGTTGCCCTTAGGAATTCAGAGAACAAATGATCTTCAATATGCTGTGTGTGAGGTGAGGTGATGTGGCTAGGAGTGGGAAGGGAGGGAAACACACACACACACACACACACACACACACAGAGAGAGAGAGAGAGAGAGAGAGAGAGAGAGAGAGAGAGAGAGAGAGAGAGAGAAATACTGACTTCTTACTGTTGGCCCAGTTACCTGGTTATCAACATCATTTGATGCTGAGAAGTTGAGGTTCTTTTAAGTTATAGAACAAAGGCATCTGGTTGAAAAGATGACTGAGGAGCTCTGGAACTCACAATAATAGCCAGCCTGCAGAGCTGGATGTGCTGGCTTCATCCTCCAGTTCTGTCACTTAATGCCTCTGTCTGTACTTTGCTGCCTTTATCTCCGAAACACCAGCTGTAGTTAACTCTTTCTCTTGTCATTCTTGCAAGAATTAAAACGGATGCGATGTTTGGACAGGTTTTGGCAACTCCTATGCTATGAATCTATTAGTTAGTATTTTGTAGTTTGTGCTTCCTATAAATACTGGTGGTCCTTTTAAGAGGTCAGAGCATCAGGCCACTGATGGAGGATGTGTCCAGGGGCATGACTAGGCACCATCTATCTAGACTGGCCACTTCTGATCATTATTTGTAGAGTTAGTAAATGAAGCAAATCTCAGACTCTCTGACTTTGAAACCCTGGGAGGAGGTGACCCCAGAAACCTGAACTTAGACAACACATAAAGTGATTCTGTAGAACACTAGAATTTAAGAATCAAAAATCTACTGGTGTGTCCCAAAACACTGGTGTACTCCAGAAGCAATCCCTAAACCCCAGTCTCATCCCAGGGAGAGGCTTGTCAAGGCAGTCCGTGGAAGCAGAGGGACAAACAGGTGAACAGCCCACGTTGTTGTCATCAACCAAGCAGGATATAAAGACACACAGTCAACCTGAATTCTGTAGGCCACAGGAGGAGAGCAAGGGCTGAGAAGGTTGCCTGTACACTGTTTGCATTTCTTTCCTGAGAGGCAAACCATTTCCACACAGTGTTAACACAGCTCTAAAAAACAGATGAGGAAGCCAAGAGTCAGGCAAGATGGGTGCTTTATGCCCAGGGTCTTGTGAGGTCAGTGAGTGGTGTGCTGGTAAATGTTTAACCATGGGCTCAGATTGGGGGTGGGGTGGGTGGGGCTGAGCTTTAGCATTTGCTTGTTACTATGGTATAAATGCCCCTCCTGAGTGTCAGGGTTCAATTACCAACACACTGCCTCCTAAGGGAGGTTGCAGAAGAGTTCCTAGGTACCCTTGTAAGCTGCTAAGAAGTGGTCCTGGCCCCAGGCACTCTGCCATTTATAGTTGCCATTCATCGCAGTGATGGTTAATGAGTATCTGTCAAGGTACAGAGGAGAGAGGCCATTGTTCTCCCTGACTTCCCGGTGTCATGCTAGCCCCCCCATACTTGATGCTGTGTGAGGGAAGACAGTGTGATGGTGAGACAAAACAGATCTCTTAGGGAAACTGTTTATAATTGGTTTCTTTCAGACTGAGGTCTAGGTTTGTGCAATCATCACTGACCATTGCCCCAGCCTCTGAGATATGGTGTAGGTGGTCACTTTAGGAGGTAGCATTCCATAGAAATTCCTGTCCACCAAGCACCTTTGAAACTACAGAGTCTAGACTAGGGACAGAAGAGACAGAGTCTCCATGTTTACCTGAGGGAAGGCTGTGAGACCGTTTATGCCCCGCACTCCTGTGATCTGGATCAAATAGAGCCACCAACATCCACCTGTTCTCTGAACAGCTCATGCACATGCCTAATACGTTTATACCCGATGTCTCACCACACCCAGAATGAACAGGACAGCAGCTGGCACAGGACACCTGAGTGTCCAGCACCAGCCACGCCAGGGCTACTTCTAATGGCTACAGGCTGATATAGTGTGCTCTCGACTGACGGCATGCCTGAGGGTTGTCCCAGTGAACCTTGAGTGACCTTCCAACGGGTCTGAGAATGTAGCTGAATGACAAGAGAGTGGAACGATGAAGCTCTGGGGACTCAGTGTCCAGCAGTACAGCAACTGTCTGCAGATAGATGGGGGCGATTTCAGGAAATAATGCAAGATAGAAGAACTGTGAATTCCATTTCAGCTCAGCAGAAGCCTAGCCAAGCCCCTCAGTTCATCTTAGACAACGGCAGCAACCCTAGATGCTGGGCAGCTATGGGGCAGGTGGGCTGGGTCAAGGTCTGGTCAGATAGGCAGGGACAAGCAGCATTGGGACAAGAGGGTGCCTAGGCATTCTTCTCTTTCCTTCGATTTCTTGACTCAGCCTGTCTCCAGCTCATATAGGGGAGGATAGAAAGGAAGAGAAGGAGGAGGAGGGGAAGCCACTGGGAGCCAGCCATTCTGCAAGGGAGCCTTCCCTCCAAGTGGGGGGGGGGCGCAAGAATCGGTGGGATTTCCTTCTCAGAAGCAGCCCGTTTCCTAAGAGAAAGAAGAGAGAAAGGAAAAAGAAAGGGAGGAGAAAATTGGAGGTGGGAGAGACAGAAGGGGGAGGGGGCAGAAAGTGAGAGCACACAGGAGACTGAGCACAGAGGCAGAGAGAGGGAGACAGAGAGAAAGCCACAGAGCAGGAGGGTGTGCAGAGCCAGAGCTTATAGGGACCCAGTGAGGGCGGGCGTAGGCAGAGGCAAAGCCTGTGACCGCAGCCGCCTGCGACCCCGGATTCCAGGGCACTAAAGGAGTTCAGAGGAGCGCAACAGACCGGGCTACCGGCCAAGAGGTGGTGGTGCGGGGGCTGGGGGTGAACACTCGTCCAGGTGCTTGCCGGTGAGGTGACCCCAGACTCCGAGTGGTTTCGTGCCCAGGTGCTCGCCTGGGAGGTGGCGCGGGGGTCCGGGTGGCTGCGAGCCTAAAGTGCTAGGGGTGGCGCGGGGTTCTGGGTTGCGGGATGCCCTCTGGGTAGCCATGGCGACAGGGGCTAGGGGTCGCTGGGCTGCCGTGTCGCCAAGGGGCTGAGTCGGCGGCGGGTTGCGCCATGGCGGCGCGGGGTTGCGGGCCCTGAGCGCCAGCTGCGGGCGCGCACCATGAACTCGTGGGACGCGGGCCTGGCGGGGCTGCTGGTGGGCACAATCGGCGTGTCGCTGCTGTCCAACGGGTTGGTGCTGCTCTGCCTCCTGCACAGCGCTGACATCCGCCGTCAGGCGCCGGCGCTCTTCACTCTCAACCTCACGTGTGGCAACCTGCTGTGTACCGTGGTCAACATGCCACTAACACTGGCCGGCGTCGTGGCACAACGGCAGCCGGCCGGGGACCGCCTGTGCCGCCTGGCCGCCTTCCTCGACACCTTTCTGGCTGCCAACTCCATGCTCAGCATGGCCGCGCTCAGCATCGACCGCTGGGTGGCTGTGGTCTTCCCGCTGAGCTACCGTGCCAAGATGCGCCTCCGAGATGCCGCCTTCATGGTGGCCTACACGTGGCTGCACGCGCTCACCTTCCCGGCCACCGCGCTCGCCCTGTCCTGGCTCGGCTTCCACCAGCTGTATGCCTCGTGCACGCTGTGCAGCCGGCGGCCGGACGAGCGCCTGCGCTTTGCTGTCTTCACCAGCGCCTTTCATGCGCTCAGCTTCCTGCTCTCCTTCATCGTGCTCTGCTTCACGTACCTCAAGGTGCTCAAGGTGGCCCGCTTCCACTGCAAGCGCATCGACGTGATCACCATGCAGACGCTCGTGCTGTTAGTGGACATCCACCCCAGGTGAGCATCCTGACCCAGGGCTCTGGGCACTTCGTATTGAATTGGGGAGGTCCCAGCATCCAGGGTAGGGTTTGGGGAGCTCAAATGCACTAAGCATGGGTGGAGTAGCAGATGCTGTTTAAACGAGTGCGTAGTGCTTCACTTTCTGAAACCTGGGGCTGAAACCCCAGCCAGAATTTCTTATCCGTTTACTCATCCTGAGCAGTGAACTCTGTTCACTGTGTGAAGCTTGGAAAGGGTTTGGATCTGAGAGGGGAATCTAGAGGCTTGGAAAACCCTTAAGAACTCTTTAAACAGTTGGTGTTATTCCTCTGGGTCTTTGCTATCCTGGGTGTGGTGCCACCTGGATCTCCTCCCTGTAAGTGTGCATGAATCCTCATCAAACAGAGTCCACAGCCCCTTCTCCCAGTGATGGGCTCTGATTGACTCCCTAGAAGGCTCAGTCCATTGTTTTCTGGACTTGGAGCCTCAAGGTCCTTTCAAGAATTTATATCTCAGGCTCCTGAAATCAAGCCTGTCCACCCACTTCCATTCTCTTGACTTGCTGTTTCTTGGGAGAAAAAGGAGGGAGGCAAATAGAAGGATCGGCTGGGAACCTCTGTGGTCCTTAATGTACCTTTGGGAGATGAGGAGGAACTGTCAATCCAGTTGTCCTGAGCTCATCTCATCTTTCCTCTTGAGACAAGGACATTAAGAGGGAGGGTGCCTCTGTGGCCTCTGCCAGTTTATATACATTAAAAGCAGACTCCCTCTCTGTTGCCTGGAACTGTAGACAAGGGCTTAGGTGTCCACTTGACACAGAAAATACAGCACACGGGGAGCACTGGTGATGGAAGACTAGGCTTCTATGTGTGAGCAGAGCCCCAATATTCGGGGAGACTTGGGGGATGGGGTATAGACCCCAATGTATGCTCACCCTCTAGAGCACAGTGGACAGACAGACCGAGCAAAGGCCTTTGTGAGGTTTCCCTGCCTTGACCAATGTCACTATGCTGAATGTCACTCTCCCTGCGCATCAGGGCATGGCTGCATGTGTCTATTGCCACCCTTTGAGCACTTGCTCCAGATGACAGGCTGGTCCAATCTTTCCCAGATAACTTCTTCCCCAAAGAAGCTTAAACCAGATGTGCTTACATCAGCTCTCTCAGCCATGGTCTGTGCAGTTTAGTCATTTCAGGAGACAGTGTGAAGCCACAATTGCAAAAACATTCCTGTTCATTGCCCTTCACTTTAGAAAGGGCTGTCTCTAGGGATGGAACTGGGGCTGGGGTTGAGGCTGAAGCTTGGGCTTGGGCTGGGGCTGAGGCACTTTGTGAAGATGCATAGAAATGTTAACTCTTTCGGACTTGAGCTAGTTCTAGAAAGCCCACTCAGACCTAGCCTCCCAATGGAGGGAAAGAGAAACTGAGCCAAGAGTTGTATTTAGAGCAATTTGAAGTCCAATCCCAGCTCTTGGTCACACCAAAGAGGAGGATGGAGGCCACCTGGCATTCTATCTAGGGACAAGAACTTCCTCTGCTCCTACCAGTCTCTCTGACTTCAGGTCAGAACTGCAGTGAGTTATTTTAGGGGTCTCATGAGCAGGGACATACACTGAGCAGAAATACAGATCTTTGTCAGCTCTGCAGAGAACCTTGACTCTAAGTGGCAGGCTTTTTGGAGGAGTCCCTGCGTCTAGATCCTCACCCCCACCCTGGGAAGCTCCATTAGGTCACAGAGCCATGGACTTCTTGGTGAGCACACACTATCCTTCCTAGAGATATTAAGGAGGAGTGTATGTGTGTGTGTGGGGGGGGGGAGGTAGACTTCCCAGAACAGGACAGTCAAGTTCACAGGGGACTCCATGACAGTTGGTCTTCTGGCTGCCACTTTGGTGGTACAGGTGAGAAGACATGGTCCTATCTCTGAAGGCTTTAGTGGAGTCCTACCTTGTCTCAGTTCTGGATATCCTTTGGTAACAAGAACCAATGTTATACTATGCACTTTTTGGGTGTCAGTCCCAGGACAGTAGACTCTGAACAGTCAGAGCAGCAAGTGGAGTCTTAGGTCACTGGGAGTCATTCCAGCTACCCCACTTGCCTCAGACTTAGCTGAAAGAGATGTGGTTTGTGTCGCCTGCAGCCCAGGTACCATTTGTTAGGATGGCAGATGTAGCTGATTTTCCTGCAGGCTGAGTAGCAAGTTTTGCCCCTTTGTTACAATAAACCCCCGAACAGCAGGAACCTTCTTTTTCTAACCAGAGTGGTATCTTCATTTCTGTTGTTTTAAGGTTTCCCATGTCACTTTCTTTAGGAGGCAGGTGGCACTTTTCCTGGTCTACACCCAAATCTCAACCCTCCCGGTGCCTGCTGTACAGTTCTCCCAGTCAGTGCTCTGGGCAGGGTCTAGTTGCAACCTCTTTGGAGGGGGGTCTAACAATTCTTTCACAGGGATCACCTAAGACCATCAGAAAACACAGATATTTACATTTTGATTTACAACAGTAGCAAAATTACAGTATGAAATCTTAATGAATATCATTTGTGGTTGAGGGTCACTACAACGTGAGGAACTGTATTAAAGGGTCACAGCTCTAGTTAGACCTCTTCTGTGGCCACCAGAGACAGCCAAGCAGATGAAGCTCGATGGCCCAGCTGTAGTGCCTTCTATTTCCAGGCCAGCCCAGGCTCACCATCTCAGTCAGATGGCTTCCCCGAGATAAGCTGTTGGTAGCAGAGTCTCTCTTATGAGCTGAATGTGATCTTTCGCACAGTATTATAGGGTTCTTTCTCTACCACCTCAGCTTCCTGTGAGACATGGCCACAGGGGCTGGCTGAGGGCTGGAGTTGCCTCTGCAGGATGTCAGAGGTTGGCTAAGGGGGCAGAGTCCCACTGTGCCCTTGACTTTACAGAGACGGAAGTTGCTCCAGAAATGGAGGAACGTGATAAGCTCTAGAAAGCAGCTCAAATCCAAGTTTGTCCTTGAGAATTATAGATGGAGCTAACAGGCAGATAGAGGCTCACAAACTGTCTGTGTAGATGCTTAGACGTTCTAAATTTAGCTTACAGATTGTTATATGAAATGTGTTCTAATCCCCCTATCTTGGCAGATATACCTTCTAAAAGTGGGGTTCAGATTTAGAGTTTTAGGCTACTTGGAGGGTAATCATATCTGACCAAGTGGTCCGCTCTAGTTCTCCATCCCTGACTTCACCAGCACCACAGGTGCCTCTCTTAGGCCATGTGCACAGTGCAAGTCGTGTTCCGTGTGCATGTGATGCTCCTGGGACCTTCAGATGTGCACATCTGCACTACAGCTTACTTTTGGGCAGGGTACCAGGGGTCTGTATGAATTTTGGAAGCAGAATCAAGGCATTTGGACAAGGACTCTCTGCTCTAGTACAGAATGGATGGTGTAGCTCCAGCTCTAATGTGCAGGGTCCAGAGCAGAGACCACTCCTGCTAGCTCTGAGAGGGGAACTACTAGTGTGTGCATCCTAACTGCAAACTCAGGGCTCTTCCTCATCACCTGCCATCTCATCTCATATCTTAAAAGCCAGAAAACCAACATAGGCCAGCCTGTAAGGGCTCCAAGTGTGGTTTCAGAAAGGACAATAGTCATCTCTGATCGTCGAGGACTCAGAGCCACCTCTCTGCCTCACAGACTCTGAGTCCAAAGACTAAGGGGTGCCACCACCAGGACAGGGGTGGCAGTGGGGTTAAAGGGAGCGTTCTAGAGTCTGAGGGCAGGCGACTTGAGACGAGACTTGGTTCTGTATGTTCTTGGGTATGTCCTAAACTGTTTTCAGTGTCCTTACCCGAGAGTCAGCCTGCTGGCAGCTCACAGGGATGCAAGGTTTCCAACATCACAAAGCCATGGCGAGGGAAACGACAGTGAGCGGTGTGATCCTATCATTCTGAGAGCTCAGTGAGGGGTCACCCACTTGACTAAGGGATAAGGGTGCTAAGCTGATGGTCACACTGCTTCCCTGAGCATGCAGTCACCTGACCTTACTCACCTTCTGCTGCCACTGCACCCAGAAAACAGCAGAGCCCAGGCCAAGATGACAGAGCTGCTTCAGGGAAGGAGTGCCACACTCCTGAGTGGGAGTACTAGGTTGGCAGCCAGTGCCCCTGTGTTTGAAATTCTGTTTGTGTCTGACTTCCATGCCAGGCAGGTCCTTCATTTTTTTAAGCCTCAGTTTCCCCATCCATATTGCTGCAGAATCTACTGTTCTGTTCTAGCAGCAACATGAGCCGGGGGCAGTAAGCCCTCTGCAGATACTCGGTGCTTCACTGCTTCACGTTAGAATCTGATGTCCCTGTGAGCCTCAAGTGGGCCACAGAGTCGACTGAAGACTCGGAGTTAGATTGCCTGGTGCTAGTCCACAGAACCCTTGGTGCAGTCTCTAAGCACGGCTGACTCTCACCTGTGGACATAGCGTGGAACCAGAAGGATTCTTACATAAATAAGAAGCCCCGTGGTTTGGAGGTGCTCAGATTTGAATCTGGAAATCTAACTCTGGCTCTTCACACTTAACCACTAGGCTGTTAGCCAAGAAGCAAAGTCCAAAGAAGGGATTGCTGTGAAGTGCCTTCCCCTTAAACTGTCCTCAAGGAGTCAGCACAGTAGATTTCTGAAGATCTGTGCAGTCTGAGGGAGTTACAGTCCCAGCCTTTCCTTCCTTCAGTCATTCAGAGGGTCTGTCTCTCCAGAGTCCCCCAAAGCCTTTGCAAGCATTAACTTGTCCAGGCTTTGGCAAGGAAGGAACACAACTTCTCATCAGAGCCCTTGACTCCTTGGGGAGCATAAGGAAGCTCCCCATCCCTCAATGCCCCTCTATCCACTGAGTCCCATCTATAAGTCACATGGACATCATTCAGAGCTGTCTCTACTTACCTGTTCCCCTCTTCACAGAGCTCCTCATCACCCATCTAAAACAGAGACGTTGTCTTAGTTTCTTTTCTTGTTGCTATGGTAAAATACTCAGATAAAAGCAAATTAAGGAAGTTCCTTTTCCTTCACAGTTCAAGGGACAGTTCATCATGGCAGGGCGGTGAGGGTAGCAGAGTTCGAGGCAGCTGGTCACATCACATTTACAACCAAGAAGCAGACAATAATAAATGTTAGTGCTCAGCTCGCTTTCCCCATTTCATCCAGCCCAGGACCCCAGTTCAGGAACTGCACGTGCCCACAACTAAGATGGCGCTTTCTGTATCAATGAGTGTAACCAAGATAATTTCCCGCAGGGAAGCAGAGGCCCATCTCCCAGGGAATTCTAGATTTTGTCAAGTTGACGATTAGCACAGGCTATCACAGTAGGCTAGTCCCATAGGACATAGGCCCCTGCAAGTCTGAAGATGGTACAGATCAGAGTAAAAGACAACATGCTGTTTGCATTTCCAGGATTGTGCAGGGGAATCAGTGATTGACATCAGCAGTGACAATAATGAATTCCTGTCTGTTTTTACTCATTGCATAATACCAATACTAATTTATTATTTATTTATTATTTATTATACTATCTATAGTTTATAATACTCATTGCATTATTCATCTCTACACTGGATACGTTTTACAAAATGTGTGTGTGTGTGTGTGTGTGTGTGTGTGTGTGTGTGTGTGTGTTTGTGTGTGGGGGGGTGGTTGGTTAGTTGGTTGGTTTATAAATGTCAACTTGCCACAGCCTGAAATTACCTGGGAGGAGCATTTCAGCTAAAAAATGATTTAGACCAGGTAGACCAGTGACATGTCTGTGGGGAAGTGTCTTGATTATTCATTGACATAAGGGTGGCACCATTCCCCAGCAAAGGGTTCTGAACTTGGGACATAAAAAGCTACTGGTATAAGCAAGCAGGCAGCATGGTTTTGCTTGTGTCTCTTTTCTCTGGGTTGTTGATATGATGTGACTGGCTACTGGAATTCCTACTTTCTACAAAATAATAGGCTGCGTCCTGAAGTATGAGCCAGAAAAACCCTTTCCCTCTCCCGAGCCGCTCTTGATCGGGATGTTTGATCACAGAAACAGAAAGGAAGCTAGAACGCTGTACATCGTGCATTTGATTCTTCAAACAATCCCGTTTAGCATTCTGTTGCATTGTCTATAAGATAACACATCAGAAAAATGTGGTACATGATATTACACTATAGATAATGATCTTGGCAATGACACACAGCCTAGGCCTCAGGTCTCTGGTTTCATTGCCACATGCCTTGATGCCATGGATTGTGCTCATGAGTATCACACCCCTGTGCCTTGGCCAGGCCATGGTGTGAGTTACCTTCTTCTCTCTGCCCTGCATAGTGTGAGGGAACGGTGTCTGGAGGAACAGAAGCGGAGGCGACAGCGTGCCACCAAGAAGATCAGCACCTTCATAGGGACCTTCCTCGTGTGCTTTGCACCCTATGTGATTACCAGGTAAGCTGACCTGCGGATGGGTGACAGGGCTTGGAGCTCCAGAGTGGGGCCCCTCTTGGCCACGTGTTTTTCCTGAAAGTGTGGAAGGATAAGTGTAAACACTTATATGCTTCCCTCCAGCCTCTGACACACCCTTATTGCTAATTAGCATTTTAAAGATCTGTTTTTTGTAATTGTGTGTGGGGGGTATATACATATGAGTGTGGGTGTCTGTAGAGGTCAGCAAAGGATTCTGGGTCCCCTGGAGCTGGAATTACACGCAGTTGTGAGCTGCTAGTATGGGTTCTGAGAACTGAGCTCTCAGGTCTTCTTCAACAGCAGTCAGAGATCATAGCCTCTGAGCTACCTCTTTATCTCCTTAATTAGCATTTTGATTGCACATAGTCACCAGTACCCTGGACAATTCAGTTCATGCATGCAATGGGTACTAATATCAAATCGAGGAAGTTACATGGCCAGTTCCTTTAACAACACTAACAATTTTGAGGAGCACGTAATGACTGCATGTACCTGTGAGGCCCTGTGTGAAGTTACACTACACATAACCACACACACACACACAATGGGTGCTGATCGAGTTCCTCAATTTGTTTCAGTCTCCTTGCTATTATCCTGTGTTTGGAGCCTTTGAGCTCCTTCCTGCTCACTATTTATAACATTTGTAACTGGTTGTTGTGGTATGCAGATCCCTGCCGGAGGGTAGAATTCTAAGACACATTTCTCTGGTCTGTTTTAATGCCCATTACGCACCTGCTTTCTGTCTGTCATCCCCTTTCTTTTTTCCCAGCTTCTGGGAGTCACTCTGTACATTCTGCTGGGCTTTTTAAGGTGTGTGTTATAGGAGAGCAGGTGGCACATATCTGAGTTATTTTGTTGTGTCCTCTTGTTCCATCCTTTTTGTCCAAATGATACTCTGTTGTGTATCTATTCCACAAGTCCTTTGTGTTCATCTTGGCCCCAAGGTTGATTTCTGCCTTAGCTCCTATGAACACTGCTGAATTAAATGCAGCCATACAGGTATCAGGAGCCCAGAGGTAGGCCAGCTGTTTCAAATGGTGGGTCTATTGGGTTTAGGGGAGAGACTTCGTATTCCTCTCTATAGTCAGCCTTGGATTCTTCTGTGTTAAACTCCGTATCCACAGTGGAACGGTTCTTCACTCCATCTCCGGATAATCTCATCCCAACTCGTCACCCCACACCCACACTCCAGGAGATGCTGACAGGAAGAAACAGGGAGAAAAGGCAGAGGGAAGCATAGCACAGTACAGGGTGTCACTGCCCACTGTGTGCTAGGTAGCCAGTCCCCCAACAGTTAGTTACATCAGGATACCTGCCACATCAACAGAAGCAGATATTGCTCTCTGTGCCCTAACTTGCAGGCCACCCCTACTGTTGGGCCAATGACTGTGAGGTTTTCATTGTCCCAGAGCACCAAGAGCCAGGCAGGGCTGTCATTTACTGGAACCAGGGACCAGCATTTTTCAAACCAGCCTGCTCCAGCTGTGACTGTTCCCCATGCCAATTTCAATCAGAGAAGGAAGAAAGAAAAGGAATGCCTCCCCTCCTGCCTCTCTCTCCCAAGCTGCATTGTGGACTGGTGGGGAAAACATTTTCCAGCTTTGTACCCTAAGTAGTTGTATGATCTGCAAAGTTGGAGCTTACAAAGGACAAGATTTTTATTAGGAGATGGGAGCTTTGACTGAGTCTGGGAAATGGTTTCCTCTGTGTATGAGTGTGTCGGGGTGGGGGAGAAAGAGAAAGGGAGAGAAATGGAGAGAGAGAGAACCCAGCTAGGACCAGTGCAGAAGTGAAGATGGCTGTCCCCTTCATGGTCACCCAGTCTCCTCTTCCCCATGAGGACCAGCCAACTGTGACTACTTTCTTTCTTCTCTCCACTTGTCATTCCACAAAGCCCAGCCTGGTTGTTAATTTCAGTCCTGGCTGCTAGTTCTTTCTTCAGGCCAAGAAACAGTCCTTTGCCCACAGGACCCACAGGAGCATACAGACAATGCATATGGGAGTCTTGCTCACCTCTCTACCCCTCCTTAGATCGGGACTCAGCATGAGACCTAACAGCCACAGAGAGAGGGACCTCCCTAAGGGCTAGTCTTAGCTGTAGCTTTCTGCTATGCAACTTTGGGGCAGAGCCCTCACCTCTCTAGGCCTCCAGAAGACAGTGTGGTGTCTTGGGGTTAAAGGATGTGGAGCAACGAAGTGTGTGACACAGGCATGCCTGTGTGGATTCTTGGCCAGCATCCTCCCTACCCATGACACCAGAGACTAAAGGAGATCTAGCCAGTCAGAAAAAAAAATGGATGGGAAAGAAAAGATACAAGAGACTGTTCCTCTTAGACCTCAGAGAGAAGGAGGTCATTGAGAAAGTTAATTTGACCCTTCAGGGAATAAGTAACATGACCCCCACTTTATATCCTCCCCCTTCTCTTTCACACACACACACACACACACACACATACACACACACCCCACACACACATCCTCCACCTCCATTATAACTTATTTCATTTTAATAGTGCCCAGGCAAAATAATGCTTCAGTCAAACTGCCAGCAGATTCATAGCTCAATACATTCCATTCAGATGGAATTGGTGTAATTGAGTTTTTAAAAAATATTCATGTGCATTCTGCATAAAATTAAGCAGAATTTCCAAGGGTAGAAAGGCCTTGCCCAACCCAGTATAGAACCCGGATCATCAGGAGATACCAGCCCACCCCATCACTTCCTCAGTATAGAACCTGGAAGCCACCCCTATCACCTCCTCCCAGCATCTTCCTTGTGTGTATGCAGAAAACTACCCCAGCATCTTCTTTGTGTGTATGCAGAACTACCCCCATTATCTTCCTTGTGTGTATGCAGAACTACCCCAGCATGTTCTTTGTGTGTATGCAGAACTACCCCCAGCATGTTCCTTGTGTGTATGCAGAACTACCCCTATTATCTTCCTTTTGTGTATGCAGAACTACCCCAGCAAAGGTCCCAAAAGGCACTCCAGCTCACCTCCCATCACTTTGTCACACGTGTCTCCAGCATCTTTCCTGTACAGACTATAAAAGTTCCCCTGAGGATTAAGGATGAATTGAAGAGAGCCCCAGGACTCTCCTGGTAGAGAGTGCGTAGTCAAGACAAAGCCGTTGCATCAAGTAGGTCCAGAACCCAGGACTCGATAGGGTGAAGCCTCCTGGCTAGGTATCTTGGGCAAAGCCTGTGAATCGGGTATGGCCATGTAGGGGTGAAGAAGAGTGATAATCGACGAAGAAGAGAAAGCACGAACAGGGTCTAGAGTGGTGTGCTCTAGTACAAGAGCCACCACACACGGACAGCTATTGAGTACTTGCAATGTGGCCAATCCAAATAATTGAGATGCACCTACTTCGGGTTTATGACTTCCGATATTTAGCACGATCAGAAAAATAATACAATCAGTACTTCTCATAACAACTCCCTAGTGGGATACTACATTAAATAGACAATAACAATTAAATTCATCTGCTATGTGCATATGTGTGTGTGTATGCGAGTGCACGCATGTGGAAGCCAGACCTTAGGTGTTTCTCAGGCTCTGTCACGTTTACTTTCTTGTGCGAGCTCTTACTGGGGCCTGTCGTATCTGTTTCACAGTCATGAGGCTTCTCTGAGCTCTGGGTCAGGTAAACTGTTTCTGGAGTGACCAGGCAGGGCCTTCAGGGCCACTGCAGATTTCTACCCACAGACTCTTGGGAAATATTTTCTGAATTAATGTTTGTATGTCTTCAAGCAATTGTAAGCCTATCGTCTGTGCAGCAATCTATACTTACAAATAATTACAGCTGTCGTAAATCATCAGGATCAGGTTTGGAGGCATTTGCGGATCTGATGGCCCCATTATTATAGCTTTACAGAGTAATGGAGTGATGGAGAGGGGAATGGGGTTAATGTGCAGGTGGCTCCCAACTGTTAATGTTCTATTAATAAATGACTCTTCTGAGCTAATGTCTCATGCAAGCTTAAAGCATTTGCCTAGAGCTTACAGGCCTTTGCATATGCAGATCGAGTCTCCGGAAGCCTTGGTGATAATCAGGCTGTTTTCCCAAGCAATCTTTTGTGGCTCAAATTGTGTTTTATGCACACAGTGTGTGTGTGTGTGTGTGTGTGTGTGTGTGTGTGTGTGTGTGTGTGTGTGTTACAAGGAGAGACCCACAGACTGGGACATAAACAGAGAAAAGGCAAAGGTGAGAGGAGCAGTATGGGCAGAGGAAATATGAAGAGGAGGCTCTATTGTGCTGCTGTAAATTCAGTATTTGAAGACAAAGGTGTTAGGCGCCCAGCCGCCTAGAATCAGAAAGCATGGATCTCTAGTACTCAAAACCTAGGGTTCAACTCATGTCTTTTCTACGTCTGGACCTTATGACTGACGCAGAATTGCCTTTGTTTCTTCCCCTGAGTTAGGGAGGATGACAGGAGGATAGGAAGCTGGAGGTGCTCTCTGTAAAGCAGTGAGGTGCTGAGCCCCAGGTGCTGAGCTGGTGTTGAGCAGCTCTGCACCTCATACCATGAGCCTCTCTCCTTGGGGACTCTCACTGGGAACGGGTTGGGATATTAGTTCCAACAGGATTCAAAGAATTCTTCAGAATTCAGACACATGTTCCTCCTCCTCCTCCTCCTCCTCCTCCTCCTTCTCCTCCTCCTCCTCCTCCTCCTCCTCCTCCTCCTCCTCCTCCTCCTCCTCCTCTTCCTCCTTCTCTAGGGACCATGATGGCTCAGGCTACTGGGTAGTATGAGAATCTCTTAAGGGTAAGGGTGGGCAGCTTCCTGTCTTGTCAGCTTTCTGTGGCAGTCACTTCAGATGGCATCCAGCAAGTAGCATCAGTGGGACTCCATATCAAAAGAGAGCCACCGTTCAGAGAAGTCTACTATACATAGAGGTGGGCAAGCACACAGAATTCAGGGGTATAGTCTGTGACCCTGATTCTCTGTGTCTACCTTCCTAAATTCAGCAAGGTCTGAATCTTGAGGCACTTTATACTTCTCAACAAACATATATACACATATACAAGATAGATACATTTATACAACACACACAGTACATATGCATGAAGATGCACATGACCTACACATGATACTCATGGGCATACATATACATACCACATACACTCATATAGCAAACATATATACACATGCAGAAATGTATATACAATGCATATGTGCACACAACACAAAACACTCATGCATGCACTTACATATAACCCACATGTGCACATATACAAGATACACATGTACACATTTACATGTTATAAATGCATTTGGCACACATGAGCATACATGCCTAGTACACACATACCTCATGTGCACATATGCATACATCCACATGACACAATGTACACACATACACATAAAAATACATGCACATACAGACAAATATACACATATACATACATATATACAACACATAGAATACATGCACACACAGCACTCAAGCATATACATTGATATGGTACAGGGGCACACACACATGTGCATAACACATACCTGCACACTCATGCACACAACATGTATGCATAAACCACATACAAGCATGGCATACACACAGCACATGCACACAGGTACATACACAGATGCATGTCAGGTCACTATTTGAACTTCTATAAAGGGCTCCAATGGCCCCCTCAGGATGGCCTGAAGTGTCTCATTCCCTCATGCATCCTGCTATACCCCGGCCTGTTGACTGGTGTGGACTCTTCTGAGAGGACAAGATTGGGAACAGGAGGATGTGCAGGACTGGTCTCCATGTGTTTTGAGCAGCAAGCATAAGTGTCACTATGACTGGGACCTTAGGGCCAGTAGAAGTTTTTCTGGCTCACACCCCAGGAAATGTACGGAAATCTTCTGGTGCTTACTGAAAGGTGAGAGCACATGGCAGGATGTGTGCTTTGTGGCACCAGCCTGTTTGTTGGGGAGTGGAAAGGGCCATGCTGCTCTGGAAGTGCCAAAGCTGGGGAGCTTCCGGTGTTACCTTGGCTTATGTGGGATTTGGGAACAGGAGAGGGACCTGGCTCCATTACAGTGTTGTTACAGCTAGGGACCCCAGAACACCAGAGCAGCCGAACAACTTCTCCATATCCCAGTGGGGTTCTTTTGGGGTATATTGGAGTACTGGGGGCTATGTGCTACACTGAGCAGTTTAAACAGCAAGAAGGTATGCTAGCATATCCTTGGCTAGGATTATGTGGAACCAAATCTGGTCTGTGTTCACTTGAAGTTCATCTTTGTGTGGGACCTGCCAAGGCCAGACATGATTTTTAAAGAAGAACTTGTCACAGGTTGTTGGTTTTGGGGTTTTTTTGGGGGGGGAGAGGGTGGCAGACAAGGGACAAAGGTTTAACACTACAAATCATGACCTCTTGGGGCAGAAAGGGGGCCTGAAGCTCTTGTCACCCTACCATGCTAAGATTCAGGTCCCATCACGACCTCTAGCCAGGCTTAGAGAGGAGAGACTTACACTTCTCTGGCAGGAGACCCTGGCTTGCTGCTCTACCTCTCTGGGCTTCAATGTTCTCATGTGTAAAATGGGAATGAGACCCATTTTACCGGATGATCGTGAGATGAAAGAATACACACAGTGAGGCCTTGGTCCAAAGGAGATACAAACTGGAAAATATTGGAGGGGGTTCAGACATCAAACAGAGCCTTTGGGAAAAGAATGCCATAAGTTTGTCCTACAGAGCCTCCAAATACTACTTTTGATCTTACTGAATGATTTGACAATTAAGTTTGTTTTTTTTTTTTAGATCCCTATGGGGAGGTTGGAGGGAATGCTCAAACAGCAAAGTGCTTGCCATGCAAGCATAAAGAACGAGTTCAGATCCCCAGAACCCATGTCAAAAGCTGGGTAGAGCAGCATATGCCTGTAACCCCAGCAAGGACAAAATGGGTGGCAGAGTCAGACAGATCCCTGCAAACTTGCTGGCCAGTTAGCCTAGCCCAACGACATACACTTCTGTCCTAAATAAAATGTGGAAGATGTCTGAGGAAGAATCACACCAAGGTTATTCTCTGATCACAGATGTATTCACACACACACACACACACACACACACACACACACACACACACACACACACACCTGTCTTATTTTGGGGGAAGCTAGAACCAACCAACAATACAGGACATTTGGGCAACATGACGTGGCATCATCATATGCCGGGCTGGCTACTTTTATGTTGAATGGACACAGCTAAAGCTCTCTGAAAGGAGGCAACCTCAGTTAAGAAAATGCCTCCATAACATCCAGCTGTGGGCAGGTCTGTAAGTCATTTCCTTAATTAGTGATTGATTAGGGAGGACCCAGACTATTGTGGATGATGCCATCTTTGGGCAGGTTGTCTGAGTTCTATAAGAAACCAAGCTTAGCAAGACATGGGAATCAATCCAGTAAGCAACACCCCTCCATGATCTCTTTCTTCGTCAGCTCTTGCCTCCAAGTTCCTGCCCTGTTTGACCTCCTGTCCTGACCTCCTTTGATGCTGAACAGGGGTGTGGAGGTATAAGCCAAATAAACCCTTTTCTCCCCATTTTTCTTTTTGGTCATGGTGTTTCATTGCTGCAATAGAAACCCTAAGACACACGGCAACAGCGTGTCAGTATTTGGATATTTCATTGTTATTAAGTGTGAATTCTAAATTTGGAGCTTTGTCTCTTTTAGTTCGTCACCTCTAAAACATCAATCTGTAAGAAGTGAGTATCCTCCCAATGCAGTTAGCTCCAGTTCCTCAGCTCCTCCCTGAATTGGACAATGAAATGAGGAGAAAGGTCGCCCTGGTTCTTATAGGGCCAAAGGGCAAGGGCAGAGAGAGATGCTGAGATGAGGAAGCAAAGATGGCAGCCTCTGGGTGGACTCACTAGAGATCCATTCCGTACAGGGGAGTTTCAGTGGGGAATGGCTTGCAGCAAATGTCCTTTCCTTCCACCAGCTCTAGGCCCCATTACACAACCTCAACACGAAGAAACACTAGGAAAATTTACCAAATTGGCAACAGAGTTACAGCTGAAACTCCTTCCCCTCTTGTCCCCGAGCCCTCCCAGGCACCCCACTCACCACTGCCTGCTCTTCTAGAGATGCTCCGGGTGGTGGCAGGCTGCTAGAATCTAGCTAGACACAGGGACTAGTCTTGCCAAGACCCTTCTGCTCTCTGGATCTCAACATTTGCATTTGACAATGGGTGGAGGAGAGGTAATTTGGGATCTTCGAGATCTCCAAGCTTTGTGGGTCATTTTGACCTTGTGCTAATGCTGGATACTTCTCCAAGTCTGGCCAGTGGACCCAGGGACGCTTGGGAGAGTGTAATCATGCTTAGAGGTAGGAGTAAAAACCAAGAATTCTCACTGCCCTTGCCACCTGGGGTTTGTACCACTCCACTCCGTTAGTTCCACGGCCACTAGGATGAGAACGAAACTCTTGAATACGTGATCTTTCCTTACCTTCCCTCAGCAGATGAAGATCACTTTCAGGTCTCCTAACTGCTGCTATTATCAAAGTCAACCAGGACCGCAGTTGTAGGAAGAGATCTTCCTCACTTGCAACTGCTCTACTGGAGCAGGGTATGTCTGGAGCTTTGCAGAATGTTTGCCAAGCTTTTTCTCAGCCCTCCCTCCCACATAGGCTCCTCAGGAAGGCAGAACTGGGTTTGAAACAGAGCCAAACCTGACTCTCATGGATTAAAAGATCATAGAAACAACCCCATTCAACTTCCTTACTCTACAGATAAGACATACAAGCCCAAGGAGTCTGAAGACTTGTCCAAGGTCAGAAGCTGAGTTGCAGCTGAAGTCAGGAGGCTACTCACTATCCACTCACTTCATTGTTAAGCTTGGGATACAGAATAGGAGCTTGTTCTAAATTCTGCCTTTATAGTTGACTGTCCTTATGACAATTGGACGATCTTAACATAAGTGGTCTCAATAGACAGGTCATTGCTTGGGGATATGAGGCAGTCATGTCTTTCAGCTTCTCTATAGTAATGCAGTTGGCATAGTACTTAGAATATGTGCTTAACCAATGCCTACTGCCCCCATTGTCACTCTCATTGCTTTCGTGCAATATTAATCATAAGGGCATGTAACTACACCTCCAACACATGCCCACAGCACCCTCAAGTAATCCTTTCCTATCTCTCCACAGGATGGTGGAACTCTTCTCCACAGCACCCATTGGCTCACACTGGGGTGTGCTATCCAAATGCTTGGCCTACAGCAAGGCTGCCTCTGACCCCTTCGTGTATTCCTTGCTGCGACACCAGTACCGTAGGAGCTGCAAGGAGCTTCTGAACAGGATCTTCAACAGACGCTCCATTCACTCTGTGGGCCTCACAGGTGACTCTCACAGCCAGAACATTCTGCCAGTGTCGGAATGAAGGACCACTGTCCTGCTGGGGAGTTTGGAATGAGGTGGCCACAGCAGAGAGAGATGGTCTGGGACTCCTGGGTGGACAATAACTGCCACCATGGTCTGGTGATTGCTGTGATGCTGATGTCTGAACAACATCTGGGGCCTTCTTCTTGGCTCTTCCAGGGTAAGATGTCAGACAGTCCCTATTTGTCACCAAAGGATGGCCGTAGGCCATGCCCTGGCCTTTCTTTCTGAGAGTGTATTTTGAGTGCTTAGACTCACCAAAGGCCTCCCAGAGGATGGCAGGTCAGTTTGTGTCAAGAACATAGAATGCTGGTGGCAGGTGTGGGGCATGATACCCACCTTTTTGCTAACTACTGGTCACGGGACTCCAAGGGACATTTTAGAAATGCTGGAAGTGAGGCTGTCTGTGGTTGTCTGGCTCCAGATCTAGTATGGCATCTCTTTTCCCCTTGGTAGACCTTGCTGCTGTAACCCAAATAATATCCAGCTGGTGCCAACAACATTATGATCAGCTGATACCCTTGGGCCCTGCACTCAATGGGAACATGTTTAACAACCAGTGTGCTGCCTACCAGTTATCTTAGGAATTATAAATTGGATTCAATTTTTGTCCCCTGTTCATCAAAGTCATGTTTACGTGTATTGACAATCTTAGCATGAAAGTGGTCTCAATAGACAGGTCATAGATAATGTTAGATTCCATGAAATCTGAGCAAGAAGTCACCTTCTTCTGATTTGCATGTGATAGGTAAGGGAGGCAGGAAGATGATGGCTGGTCTGTCCTATCTCCCTATCTGACATCTTGCCCATCATATCCTAGGAGCTGATTTGAACAGGGATGCAGTCTTGGTTTCCAGATACTAAGTTCCATTGCTCTGGTGGTTCATTACCCGATTTTTGCAATTTTGTTCTGAGAAAGCAGGGGCTACCCAAGGTCACCACAAAAGTGCTGTGGGCCACTGATTGAGTGCAGTTAGTATACAATGTTGTTCCTGTAATATACAAGCCGATCCATTGGGAGCCATTGTCTTAGTCTCATTAAAATCTAAGATAAGGATGGGAGAAATAGCTTAGCCAGTAAAATGCTTACTGTGCAATCATGAAGGCCTGATTCTAATCCCAAGAACCCACATTGGAAGTAAACTGGACCTGGTGGCATGAACCTGTAATCCTAGCACTGGAGAACCGAGGGAGGCACCTCCACAGAACTCACTGGTCAGCCGACAGGTGAATGGGTTATAGGCTAGTGACGGATCTCAGAAAAGAAAAGAACAAGGTAGATGCCAGCTTAGAAACAACACCTGAGATTGTCCTCTGGCTTCCATATACCTGTGTGTGTGTGTGTACACACACACACACACACACACACACACACACACGTGAGCACACACAGCCCATGCCTCCTCGCTGTCTCATCATTTCAGACTTACTTGAGAATGCTCAAAGCAGTTGTGTCTGAGCCTTGTCAGTGACTCCTGTGGGTGGAAAGGGTGGAAAGTCATAAAATCACAAGTATTGCTCTCTCCTTATAGCTCTGTACATCCTAGTCTCAGAAACATAGGGGGAACTATCCACCAGAGACCAAACCGAAGAATGTTAATTTTCTCTGCCACGCAACCCCAGTAGTTAACGGCAGACAAACGTCTGGCTTGTCTATTTGAAAAGATGGCCTACTGTTAACTTTTGGCAATTCATTTAGAAAGCAGCTCCATCAGGCCTAGTGTTGTCAGGCTTCAGAGTTTCCATGGAGACCAGAATGGCGCTAGTGGTGACATCTAAGGAGACTTTAATATCCTCCCATTTCTGGGAGAGGTATGCTCACACCTGCCTTGTTAGAGAAAAAGAACCTGGGCACCAGAGGGGACTGGCCAGGACACTTGTTTGGACTTTGTCTCCAGATCTCTCTGGCTAGTCTTCTGGGGGATCGGGTGAGGTACACCCCTTCCTCCTGTGATAAGGAATATTACACTGGTGGCTTGAAATTAACCATGGTGAAAGTTTTTATATATGCAGAATAGCTAAGTGTTACAAATCATGCCTTCTCCCCAGAGAGCTGGTTATCGCCCAATACACCAGCACAACACTGCCACGAATTTGCTTCTGGAACAAAACTCTCCTGGTTCAGAGTCCATTTGGTCTCTTACATCCTAAATCACAACATTCACTTCTATAGCTTTCTTAGTAATAAGCACTTGCCTGCCCTCTGTTATCCCATCACTCAAAGTGCTAGGGATGTTCAAATCAAGCAGGAGGCTAAAGGTAGTATGCACAAAATAACTCCCCTTTTCACACAAATTCTGCTAAAGTTGAGCAAAGGATGAATGGGGACCCAGAGGGTAGGGCCAGTAGATAGGCAAAGGCAAGCCATGACATCCACTTTCCCCATGTTACTTTGGAAGGAGAGTAACCCTGCAAATCCTTTCTCTGCTTGCACTATATAGGCAACATATTGTACCCTGAGTTGAATTGAGATCTCCTTGTCCCTTCTTTAGCCCAGAAGCAGGATCTGCCACCCACAATATTACATATCCGGAAGAATGTATGCTGTAATTTTCACTATGCCTCTAAAACTGCTTACCATCTATTAAAATCCATTACCCTGGCATCTTGCCACTGACAAGAGCCCAGATAAGCCCGCTGATAGAGACTTTTCATTATCACTTAGATACAGGCTTGAAAACCCAAGGGAAGCGAGGAGAAAGAGGCTCCACTGACAGGGGTCACTAGCCAATGCTGCAGCAGTTGCCTTCCCATAAATGTTTGTAGTCAGGTGTGCACACCTCTAAAACATGCCCCCTATGGTCACTGTTCCCATTTGAGCAATCTACCTCATTCTGGCTATCTAATTAATCCAACAATGTGTGGTTTTCTCAGGTATGAGGCATTAAAACCACCAACACAACCAACAACAGCAACAACCAAAAGATTCCATTCTCCCAGGCAAAGGACATGACTGACTGGCTAGCCTCCCACTAGATTACCGAGTCGTTCACCGCACTTGCTTCTGCTTGAGAGGCACTGGGCAGGTGAGACCATTTTGTGAAGTTGGAGAGTAGTGCCTATGGAGGAGGGGACTCCCAGATCTCAGATCCTCTCAGAGGGTTCAGTTCCAGTCTTACACACACTATTTGTCTTTTATGATCTCTTTGCCCCAATCTATATTTTGCTTGGATCCCTTCTATGGGGAGGTGGTCAAGATCTCAGACACCTAGGGCCTCTGGGAACACAGGATGCTTGTTGAATGACAAAGCATTGGAGTCTGGCTGTTGCATGGCTGGCTCACCTCCCATAGATGTTTGTCTGTGTTGATCAAGCATGGCTCTGGCCTCCTTGGCTCGTCTCCCGTCTTTTCTTTCTGGACTCAGCTCAGGCACTCATCACTGAGCAATAAACCTCTTGCCTTGTTTTTGTGAGATTTTTATTTTATTTTATTTTATTTTATTTTATTTTATTTTATTTTATTTTATTTTACTGTGTGTCTTTCTCCTTGACAGAAGGTAGACAGAGCAGAGCCAAGCCTGTGGACTAGTTGTCACCCATTCCTAGGCTTAGAAGCACAGCAAGCACATCTGTGCTTGGCTGTGATGTGGCTGCTGGATGAACCAAAGTCTTTGTGTTGTCAGTATTTGACCACAACACAGGGTTAAGTAAGTTAGTTGTCTGATTTTCCTGAGGATATTCCATAAGGTGCTAGAAATCTCGCAAAGCAGCTCATATCATTCAGCCCATGAACACCATGGGGAAAGATCTGGAGACTATGGGGTTTCCATTGCCTTCCTGAGGTCTGAGGGTTTGAACAGAGACAGTGGCTCTTAAACTTCCTCATCCTCAAGTGTCACCAAGGGAGGTGTTCAATATGAACTCCAGAGTTCTCCACTTCAAAGGTGAATTCAGGCAAGTTGGCAGGACTTGGGATTCTATGATCTATATATGATGCATATATTGGTGTCCAGGTGACGGAGTCTAGTGATCTTTCAGCTATGTCTGGATTAAATGTCCAGGAACCCAGATGTCTACCTTGGGCAGTGTTTCCTTTCACCTCTGTGATGACCTAGGAAGTAGCTTGTACTAGGTACCTTCACTTTATAGAGAAGATTTTTGAGTCCTGGACACACAGAGACTTGAGGAAAGAAGCTAAGCAGGGTAGTAGGGTCCAGAAGGGCTCAGTGGCTACACACACACACACACACACACACACACACACATTTACCCAGTTCAGTTCCTCATCTACTTTCTCCTTTTGCTACAGGAATCTAAGGAATCCTGAAGGCACAGTACTTACCTTTGTCCCCAGCAGTGATAGCTCACCTGCAGGGACACTATCTAATTAGTGTTTTAAGTGTTGAGTGCTCCTTGTCAACATGTGCTTTCAGGAGACTTTGGGCCATCATTTGCATGAGCATTAGTAGCAAGCAGCATTCCTCTGAGATCCAAATGAGGCATCTCATTTCCTGAAGCAATAGGACTCACACAGAGATGAGAGACCAAGCCTGTAGTGGGGAGAGGGTGGAAGGGCACAGCATCTCCTTTTAGTCTGCTCTTGCAGGTTCTGCAGAGAAATCTGTGTGGGAGGAACCTGATTTATAAATTCCCCACCTCCCTGACAGCTCCCATTTCCTCCCAAGCTCAAGCTGCCTGCTATCTCCTAGGGAGTTAGGGACCTCCCTTGCATTGTCTTTGCTCCTAGTCTGACCTAAGGGCGGTAGCAGGCTTTTCCTGCCTCTCTTCAGAAGTTGCTTTGGACTTAAAGTTGCTCCTCAGCACCTTTCCCAAGCACAGAGTAATGAACAAAAGATAAATATTTTAAGCAGTCAACTTCCAGGAGGGAGGAGCATGGAACCTAAGGAATGGAATTGTGAAACTTCAGTGATCCAGTGTAGAGAGGGGTCACAGCTGGAGTGTAAGCTGTGCCTATTAGCCTGACCCACAAGGCACAAGTCAAGGGCTGTGGTGTCCCAGAGGTCCAGAGAATTGGCTCCTGCAACGACATGCTGAGTGACAGTTGCAAAATGTGGATTGACCGAGAGCTATAGTGTTCTCATCTGTCATCCCATAGTTCTGTAAACCAGAGCCTCCCCATGTCAGGCCCCAGGGAAGATGGGTGTCTAAGTAGGCCTAGGTGATGGGTGTTGTTTAGTGCTGTTTCAGGAGCCCCTGAAAGACTTTATAGAGTCAGTGGGCTTTGGGCCAGAACTGCTGGTACAGCCTGCGATGAAACAGATGTGGACCAGTCTAGTAAGGATCCAGTGAGGTGGGGCTTAGTGTGCATTCAGATATGCTGTCCAATGGGTGCTCAGAAGGAGGCGGTATCTCCCAAGATACGGTGAATGCCATCTGTGGCCAATGGGGTAGATGTTTGTGAAGCCAGAACAAAATTAGAAAAACACAGGGAGAAGTATCCACAAGTATTTAGCTGTCCAAAAAAGAGAAGAAAGGAAAGTAGAAGGAAATGAAAGATAGGGGTAGGCAGGAGGCAAAGAGAATCACATTCATTTTGAGGGGATTGACAAGTACTAGTTTTTTTTGTTTGTTTGTTTGTTTGTTTTAAGTTGAATATTTTATTTACTCAGCACCTAGCCATCCCCAACAATTCCTTCCCTCCCTCTCCTGTCACAAGCTCTCCCTTCCAACTTTATGTATTTTTTGAAATTCACTGAGTTCAGTTAGTGTTGCTGGTATGTGTGAGGGTACAGGGCTATCTATCGGGGCATGGGCAATATACCTAGGGCCAGATCTCAGAGAAAAACTGATATTTCTTCTCAGCAGCTGTCACTCCCAATAGCGTCTCAGCCAGAGGGGGCTTTGTGAGCTCCTCCCCCTGACCATGCTGGAGTGCCTACTGGCTTGAGCTTATGCAGGTCTCATGAATTCAGCAACTGTGAGTTCATGTATTGTGTCTGGACTGTCCTGCAGTCTTCCCAGCCTCTTGCCTGACAGTCTTTCTACTGCATCTTCAATGATGGTTCCTGAGTCTTGGTGAAGGAGCTGTAATACAGATGTCTCCGTTAGGGCGGAGTACTTAATAGCCTCTTACTCTCTGTAGTTCCACCAGTTGTAGATCTCTGGATTAAACCCTATTTACAGCAAACAAACTCCTGTGAGGGGTGAGAGCTGTCTAACCTTAGGGTCTAGGGAAGTGATTTCCTAGAGATCGATGTTTAGTCAAATATATAAAGATGTGGGGCCACTTACTGAAGCATGTTCAACCCAATTGGCAACATGCTTAAAAATAAACTAATTCTTTCTCCTGCTAGAGCCATGTACTGTCCACATGTCCTCAGTTAAAGTTGCGGGCTCCCCAGTTCCTCTTCCCATGCTAGAATGCTGACTGGCATGATCTTGTACAGGTAGCCACAGCTGCTGCAAGTTCAGGAGCACAGTGGCTCTGTCATGTCTAGATAACGCAAAGGTTTCAGTCTGATCCTCCCCAATCTCATGATGATCTGTGTGTGTGTGTGTGTGCGTGTGTGTATGTGTGTGTGTGTGTGTGTGTGTGTGTGTGTGTGTATGTGTGTGTGTTATAGATATCTGGCCAGTTGTGAGTTTCTCTACTACCTACCATATAATGTACAAAGAAACTTCTCTTGTTGAGATTTCAAAGCTGCATCAATGTCTGGGCAGAAATATAAATTTAGGGGTCAGTTTAATGCTGTCTTCATTTATCAAAATAATAGTATAAACATATTAAAAAAAAACAAAACATGTTTGGCTCTAGAGCCTGTGAGCTCCCTAACCATGGATTCTTGGGTAGATTTACAGTACCAAGTATGTGTTTCCTCCTGGGTAGTAGGCCTTAAATCCAGTCAGAAAATAATCAATTACCCCATAACATTGGTGAACTATTGTGCCCATGGACAAATTCTGCCATGTTGGTTTTTACTGTAATTATCAAGATTCACAGCTGGCTAAGACTGTTAGTGACATTTTCCCCTGCACACTGCATAGCGCATTTCTGTACTATGAGAGTTAGCCAGAAAGAGAGAAAGCTTCCTGGTCAGTCTTGATTTTACCACATCCTGTGACTGATTTGTATAGTATCTTCAGCAATAGGACCATCTCTTCAAGTTCAGGTGTACAATGAAGCCAACATTTATTCTTAATGGTGGTGTTTATCCCTTCTTCTGTTTATTTACTTGCTTGCTTGCTTACTTACTTACAGGTTTTCCCAGCTGACCTTTAATTTATCATATAGTCCACATTGGCCTCAAACTTGCAGCAGACCTGGGAGTGATAAGCAATCTCCCTGCCTCAGCTTCCTGGGTGCTAGTATTGCAGGCATGAGGCACCACACATAGTTACAATTCAGTTCCAAGAAACCAAACCCAGGCACATTTCCCCAGGGTACCCCTTCTAATGATGTCCTGAGTGGGAACAAACATTATGCCTTTGTTTTGTATATGCGGGTGTTACAAGTTTAACAACCATGCAGGGCCTGAAGGGCACTGCCATCTATCCCCAGAAACAAATGGAAGAATTACCACAGCAGGTGCAGCCATGGTCCAAAGGCTGTCCTCACATTTCTTAGGCATTCCACATCCTCCCTTGGTGGGGTGGGAGATTTTGCATAGTTCATTCTTGCAATGTGCCACATAAACTACCTAAATACACACTTCGCATTGAAAGGCTAAATGTGAATCCAATCAATAGGTGCAAGAGCTCTGTTTTATCACGTAAACCCACGTTTAAGGATTTTAAAAACAATTGGTATTTTATGTGTACACCTTGGATGTGCTTGTTCATAGGAACACTGAAACATGGTATTTCCCATTTTCCCTCACACGTGCCCAATAAGTCTCCATAGTTACCATTATACTTACTCCCTAGTGTGATGATCTGATGGCTTCAAAGGGCCTAGACCCTCTATTTGGAGACAGGCAGTCTCAGGCTTTAGTCCCAATCCATAATACCCAAAGAGACAGGTTTATGGCAGAAAGCACATCGGGAGCCATCACAATGGCATTCCTGCAATTCATTCTGGGTGAATGGAATCAGGTCATACTAATTGCTCAGGGCTGGCTAAAATCCCCAACACTCAGTCTGCAAACACCCAGCTTTCCATTACCTTCCTTCACCCCCTCTGTTACCAAACCTTTGCTTGAATTAGTAATAGTAACCAACCCACCCTGCTCAAGAAAGATTCAAAGGCCAAGTTTCTTTGCAAACTGAAATGATTCCAAACCTCAGCAATCCTGTTTTACAATAAATGAGTAAACACAATCCCTCCTGGAGCACAGAGGCATTCACAGGTTCCAGTGCCCTGCCAGGCTCATCAGGGTCTCCTGCAGGAAACCCAGTTGCTCTGGTTGTAAACAGTAATCAAAAGGTACCATGTCTTACCCTTTCTGCCACACCAGGACAGTTAACTTGCTGTTGAATGAATCACATGCTTTGCTAAGGCACTTCTAAAGAGAAGGAATTGGAACCTTGTCATAGGAATGTGGTCATCTCATTTGGTGAGGATGCTCTTGGGCAGATAAAAATCTACCCAACTGTTTTGTTCAGTGTGGTGGGTGACAACAGACACTCTCCACCATGTTCATGCTCCAAACCTCACTAAGGAAGTACAATGAATTTACCTTGCCAAGTACTCAGTAGAAGAGGCATCACTTTTTGTAGGTGAGAGAGAAGTTGGTTTAAGGCTACCTAGCATGCCACCCTAGAGGCCCCAGGTTAGGGTCCCGATGACCAATGCTTTAGATTCCTGTATCTTCGTATGTTGCCTTTGTTTTTGCTGTCTGCAAAGGAAGGTGAACAGTCATGCCATGCGTTGTTGGAGGCATCCAGAAAGAGACAGTAGCTGACATAGAGGTCCTCCACAGCAAGGACACATCAGGTGTGTCCAGCGAGGCTAAGACTGGGATTCTACAAGGAAACGGGCTTTATTATATCTTAGCATTTCAAGAAAACCAAGATTTCTGAAAATAAAAGCTATTTCTGATAATACTTGGTGGGTTTGGACAGTGCTACATTTTCTCGCCAGCAGATTCTCAGGAAAATGAACAGAAATACATGTGGAATCAATGGGCTTACCGTCTGTGTTCATGCTCAAGAGTGCTTACTACACAAGGCAAAAGTTCAGCACAAACAGCCGAACACTGGGCACCAAAGGAAGCAGAGGCTACTGTCTTATGCCATTGTAGTTTTTACTTTGCTTTTTAATTTGACCAACAGAACTATGGCTCCATTTATTCTTAAATAAAATATCACCACTGGCTCTCCCAACGTGGCAACATCGCCTTCCCTGTGACACACCCACCAACAGCTGTAAGCTGATGAAACAGGACTCAAGAGATTTGAATCCAAGGCCAGCGCTGCCTGCTCTGTTTACAATGGCTTATGTTTTGTGAATATATCTCAAATGTTGTAATATATTTTTTATGATAGAATTGATGGTTAACACAAGGGAAATATATATATATATTGTGATTCTGTCCAATAAAGATTCCTGTTATAAAATCTCATCTGTACTTAGCTGACCTAGTATAGACACGTTTTTGTGTATTAGCTAATTGTCAGAAATGTGGCCATTTGTTATTTCACAGTGGCACCCAAAATCTGTCTTTCTATTCTCTCTCACCTTCTGTGACTATATTCTTATTTCCATACCCTGTTGAGTGCCTCTGGCCTCACACTGCTCTGACTTGAAACATTCATCCTCTGGGACTGTCTCTTAATTTATGCAAACTCACAGTTGCCACCGGCCTCTGAAACACACCTGTCCTGGGAGAGGTTCATCCTCTACTACTTCCATGTATTCTAAACCACTCCATGTTGCTGGAACCAGCTGCCTGAAACTGAGTAATGTATAAAGAACAGCGCTGAACACTGGGGCGGACAAGATGGAGGGGCTGGTGTTTGGCACAGTGGAAGGCATCAAATGGCAAGAAAGAAAATGTAAGAAACCTAAGTTGAACTTGGGGCTTCCAGACCCCCCTGTAGTTGATATGAATCCAGGCTTAAGGTGGAATCTTATTACCTAAATGCCTCTTAGATCCCACTTCCTAATACTCTACATAGGAGATAAAGTTTAGATCACTTGCTTTCGTGGGACAGATTCCAAGTGTAGAACCATGCAACTTTCAGCCTTTGGGCAGGATAGCTAGGCTTTGCCAGGTGATCCCTGAGCAGGTCTCAGAAACAAAGTTCTGGGAGGGGAAGAAGCCACCCTCTTGCTGCCATATATTTGGTGCTGTTCTGGGGTCTCGGCCAGGTTTTCTTCCTAAGAGCGTCAGCTGTAAGATTGTCCCCTCTCATGCTGCAAGAGACTGCACTTAGAGAGATGAAGTGACTTGGGACCAGAATGATGAATTAGAAAGGAGTCTGTGCCCTAGTCAACAGTGGTTGTCCTCACCACCAAGGGTCAACCCTGGAGCCACTTCAGAAGCAAGGTGCTAACTGAGGGTGTGGACTACCACGGCCACCTGAGTACCTGCTGTGTCCCTAATGCCACATGGCACATGCCACCATTATGTTAGATTGTCTGTCTAGCCCTGCACTTGTTGCTCAAAGATGTCAATATCTCCACCCCCACCTTTCTGTGGAGGGCCTGAAGGTATGGAATAACATGGGCAAGGCGACAAAGATGCTCCATGAAGACTCTGGCTGACCTGTCCTTTCTGCAGCCACCCTCTAGGCAGGCTGGTGGGTTCCTTAGCACCCACATCCCCACTATTTTTTATGTTTGGGGTTTCCCCTTAATCTTGGCTTTCCTTTTCAGGTTTTTAGTTACTTCTGGCCAGCCACAGTCCAAAAGTATTAAATGGAAAACTCCAGAGCTAAATAATACACATGTTTTCAAATGCATGTGGCTTTAAGAATGATGAAATGTCATACCAGCCTGCTCTGTCCCACCAGGATGTGACTCAGACCTTCATATGTACACTACCCCTCATTGTCCACATGCTGGCTGCTCAACAGATGCTTAGCCTTGATGATTGTCACAGTACGCACAAGTGCTTACGCTCAGGTAATCCCTGTTCCTTAGCACCAACTCCAAAGCACACAAATAATGATGCTGGCCATATGAATATGACTTAAAATATCCATAAACTGTCTTACTTAAGAAAATAGATACATTCTCAATGTAAGGGAAGTGGGAAAAAGATACATTTGCTGACATTACTAAGATCTAGTACAAAGAAAGGAGGCATCTCTCCTTGCTGATACACTGAAGAAGAAAAAAGAAATGCCTGTTAATTTTGCTCCTGAGTATAACACTTTATAATTGGCAGGCCTGGTCCAAATGAAGGACTCCTCAACTTCTCTGTACTCTCTGTGGCTTGGGGCACCCATTGGGGGTTGGCCGTGGAACAGACTCCTCAGGATAAGAATAGATCACTGTCATTTTAATTTTTCTAACTTCTGGTAAGCCTTTTTTGCAATTTTAAATTCTTTGGCAATTTCATACATGCATAGAATGTGTTTAGATCATATCCACCCCCAAACTCCCCTCCTCCGAGATACGAATTTAGAAGGGCCATGTTCTAGCCTGGCTTTTGACTTATCTTATCTGCCTTTGTACAAGACTCTGCTGTCACTCAGCGCTAGTTTTCTCTCCTTTAAAAACAAACCTGCAGCAAAATTTTATACATAGAAACCAATTTTAAAAAAAGAATAGCATTTAGAGATAGACCAACACTTAGATGGTTCATAATTTCACAAAGGTGCTAAGCCAATCCAATGAGGCAGGGACAGTCTTCCTCATCTGGTACAAAGGCATCTGGATACCCAAGTTCCCAAGTAAGCAAACTCTGACCCAGCCAATCCCTCACACTAAATTCTCTTGAAACTCTCACAGACACAAATGGAAAGCTAAGGATCTAAACTTTGCAGAAGAAACACTGGGGGAAACCTCTACAACTTCGGGGCATGCAAAATATGCCTTTGCAAAACTAAGTGGTCCTATGTGATGTACTGAACTCCACCACGATGGGAAAAGCCAGCTCCTGAAACATCATTAAGGAAATCAAAATAGCAGGGGCAAAATGGAGCATCTGCAATTTCCATGACTGACAAAAGAATCACATTCATAATAGATAAGAAAATTAGCCTCACAGCAAAGGACAGAAGAAACAAGTATCGCCAAAGACAGGTATGCGAGTGACCAGAAGCATACTGAAAGGACTGGGTATCCAGAGCCATCAGGCAAATAGAAATGAAAACCATGGTTAGAAACCACCCCACCACATATCCCTGGGACATCTCCATCAAGAGTGTGGAATGATTAAAAGTCACATATTGTGCTTGGGGATGTAAATTGATATGGTGTTTGCATGCATGTGGCTGTGGGTACACATATAACTGTGGAGGCACGCATGAGGCTAGAGGGTCACTGATGACTGCGGGTACATGTGTGGCTGTGGTGCACATGTAGGTGGAGTACACGTAGGACTGTGGGGTACACATGTAACTGTGGAGGTGCACATGTAGCTAGAGGTTCACAAATGACTGTGGGTACATGTGTGGTTGTGGTGTACATGTAGTTGGGATATACATGTGACTCTGGGGTACACATATGGCTGTAGCACACATGTAGTTCGGATACACATATGACTGTAGAATACACATGTGGTTGGGGTGCACATGTGGCTGTAGGCACACATGTGTCTTGGGTTACCTGTGTGGCTATGAGTGCACATGTAGTCAAGTTACATGTGTAGCTGGCAGCACACATGTGGATTAGAATTTGTATGTGATTGTCAAAACCAAAAGCTAGAACTATCCCAAGCATCCAACAGCTGAGTAAACACCTGTGGTGGAGACTCTCTTTTTTTGTCTATTTACATGAAAATAGTGGTCTTGTGGGTTTGGGGTAATAGACATCTCAGATGCACATTGCAATATTTGGAGGCTCAATGCTGTTAACAGCATTGTTGCTTGTTGGTATGGGACATCTGCCCAAGCCCATCCAATCACACATATGATGGTTCCGTCCATCTGATCACACTTAGGATGACGTTTATCACACATAGATGCACTTTCACTGAACAGATAGTCCCATGAGGTAAGCTGCCCGTCTCAAAGATTTCTTTCAGCTTCTGAAATCTTGACAAATTACCAGAATTAGCTTCTCTCATCAAAAAACAAACAAAACTTCATTCTTTCAGCATGGAATCCTTCATGCTAACAAGTCTTCCTTTGAAGTGAGGATGGGGTGGGGAGAAGAATATCTGTAGCCTTGTCTAGGCCATGGGCTGTTAGTAGCCTATAATACCAATGGATCCTCTAAATAACTTTTTAAAAAGCAAAATACTTTAAAATTCAAAGAGAACCAAATCATGTTAAAATATGCTTGCTATAACATTCTTTAAGGTTGCAGTGAAGTGATTGTTGCAGTAAATGACAAGACCCAGGGACAATATAAACACTGTGGTGACCTGAAGCTACATTTCAAATATCTGCAGGAATGACACACGACATCTGTGTGTCATTATATCATTCCACTGATATTAAGGTCGAACTGAGCTAATATCCTGATAGTCTGCTCCTTGATATAGCCGAAGGTAACACCAAATCTCCATCAAAGGGGAGTGAAATGAAGATGTGACCTTCCATCTGACCTCACAGATGGAGCTATGCTCTGGAATCCTGCTGGAAGCACACTCACTTCCTGTGTCACTTGCCCTGCATGCCTCATGTGAAGTACTAAGGCAAACTTCTCCAAGTTCACCCTGACATTGGCCCCTCACCCACATGAAGGTGGTAAAAAAAGGTGAAGTGTGGAGTTGGAGGTCTTGCGGACAAGGAAAATGAACCTGTCCCACACCCATGCCGGAGGACAGGGAGGATCTTGGAAAAGTCTTAAGAACCAATGGAGCTTCTTTCCCCTCAAGCCATCCTTAGAGATAGGGTTCACAGAATGGTGTTTCCTAGGTTCCTAAGACTGGAGGGCTTGGTCTATATTGAGAGATAGGAGCAGGTGTGTCGGCAGTGCTGGTCTGGGCATAAACTTGTCATAACTGGGCAGTCCCAGGCTCAGGCTGGGCTCAGTAAGGTAAACTCTCCCTCTTCCAGTACCACAACCATGAACAGGTTGCATGGGGGTAGAAAGGTAGGAACCCAGCCTCCAAAGACAAATGGTCAGAACAACAGCAAGTTGCCACTGCACACCACTGGAACAGCTAATGGAAGCATATGAAGCAACAGGAAGCCACTCATGTGGGGTGTACACTATTCATATTTTAGAAAGTTCAGGTGTGTGTGTGTGTGTGTGTGTGTGTGTGTGTGTGTGTGTGTGTCTGTGTGTGTCTGTGTGTGTCAGAGATTGATACTGGTTTGAGTCCTTACTGCCAGAGAGGTAAACTTCCAGAGCCCCTGGTTATTCTTCTGAGTGCTTTGCTCTTTGGCCTGCCAAAATCCTCTAGGGAAGGAGACACAGGGGGTGGCTATGGGATGAAAGTCCTCATGGAGTCATGTTGAGTGAAGGTTACGGGAGGGGAAGGAGCTGTCACCAGAAGAAAGACATCAGACCAGCCTCATGGTGGCTGTCCATAGAACTTGAGGGTCAGACAGTAGCAGCAGAGCTGTTCCTCCACTCCAAGCTGGGATAGATACCTTTGGAAAACAGGTAGCTAGAGCCAGAGGGCACCTCTAATGTCATCAGGTACCCTTTTCTTCCATCCCATTCACTCTCTTCTCTACTCATGTAGCCCAGGCTAGACTTAAGATGGACATATAGTCAAGGATGATCCTCCTGTCTCTACCTCTTGAACTATAGGACACACACACACACACACACACCCCACAGAGTTTATACAGTACTAAGGGTCAAACCCAAGTACTGCATCAATTGAACCATATCCCCAGACCCAAACATACTTTAACAAGCAGGAAAAAATGTGGCCTAGACCAAATAATGGGCTCTGGTCATTAACTCAAGCTGGTAGATGGTGGGACCATATGCCAGCTCTGCAGACAGCAGTTTCTGGACTGACTCTACTCAGGATTTATGCTCTGAGTTCTATGGCTGCCAGTGCCAAGTGAATGGTACTAGTGAGGAGGGAGGTGTGAGCCCTGCCTGTGCGGGAGGGCTGGGAGTGGGATGAAGGATGTGATTAGACAGTGAGGAACTCAGAACCACCGAGACAGCTCATTCAAACTGGGTCCCTTAACGCTTCTCTTATGCCTTTGAGATCAGTGTTTCTGCAGAGGGATCCAGCATCCGCATGGCTGATTAACAACTCCAGAGAACAATTCTCATACTTGTCTCAGGAAAAGGTTGGATGGGGACCTCAGGTGCTTCCCTGAACTCCGATCTGTGATCGGAATGGGAAAGAAAGAATCAGAAATCAGGCAGACTGTCTGCTTTGCAGAGAATACAAATCTGTCTTCCACTCTTTTTGTTGGTCCCACCTGGAAAGGAGGGTGGAAAATGGGAGCTGGGAAGGGTGGATGAGTCTTAACTGAGCTGGGGCCAAGTCAAAAGTAACCTATAAATTGCCACAAGCCAGGGGCAGGGGTCAGGGGTGTGAGAGTTTGGGGTTATGTGGGCACTTCCTCTCTCCCTCTGAGTGTCTGCACCATTAGCACCTGGGTGGCCAAGGCTCCGTGCTGGGCTCCCAGATTAATGACCTCAGTCCTCAACCAACACCTAAGCTGGGTACTGGTGTTCTCCCAAACCATTCTGCTCTCCGACTCAGTTGTGCTGGGCCCTGATCTTAACACCTGCAGAGACTGTTATGTCTGTCCCCTTTGACCCCATCCTGCTCCTCACTGTGGTTTCTGCCTTCTCAGAAAGAAGAAGATACAGTTACTGGGGAGCAGGCTTGCACTCCAGGAAGAAATGTCTGATCTTGGGGAGCAGGGGGTGTGACTGATGTCTGACAGACAGCTGGCATCCAGTGTTGGCTAATACACCTCGGAACACAGTCCTGTCCTCATCCATTTCTCCATCTATTGTATCCCCTTGTCTTCTGCACAAGCCTCTGCAGAGGCGCCTATAGTTACATATATCCATGGTTCTCAACCTGTGGATCGTAAACCCTTTGGGGGCAGCATATCAGATATCCTGTGTATCAGATGTTTACATAAAGATTCACAACACTGGCAAAATCATAGTGATGAAATAACAACAAAATGATTTTATGGTGGGGGGTCAGTGCCACACGGGAAGCCATGTTAAAGGACCGCAGCATGAGGAAGCTTGAGTCTTACACGCACCTTCTTCTGTCTTTTCTCCCACTCCCACATTTCTTCCCAGGTCCTAAGTGCCCAGCACAGTACCAGACACTCAGCAGGAACCTCTCTCAGCAAATTCCTCTTAATAACAACACCGTGGGAATGGCACTTTGATAATAGATTTTTCTGTCACTTCTCAAGTTCCCGTAGACATTAGGCATCACGGAGAATGCTGTTTTTCCAAGTCAAAATATTCATTATGATCCACGCTGTTTGCAATTTGCTCGGTCTGAGTCACTTCTCTGTAGTGCAAAGAAAGCAGCCATCCTCCAGGGGGGGCATGGTGTGGTGGTTGAGGTCAGGGTGTACTTCCCAACTATGAAGCTTTTTAGGTCTGCTAGAGTAGCCTGGATGACATCAAGGTGGGTGCACAATGCTTTAGGACTCCAGAGAGACAATACCCCAGTGTGGACTGCGTCAAGTGGTTTGGAAGGCTGGGCACCCTTTGGGAACATAAGCAACAGAAATAAGTCAGAGATCCCCCTGTTTGACATTCCCCCCGTTTATCCCATTAAAACCAAATAGCTGTGCAGTGCTGAAGTTTGTTCCTGGACTCATTAGGTGCCTCCTTGTAATTATGGGTTTGAAAGCAAACTCAAGGCAAAGCCTCTCAGGGAAATTAAGCTCAAAGAGCAAGAGAACAAGAAAATGCGTGGGAGCTGGATAATTGCACGCCCGAGTCTCTAGCAGTGGGCCCGGGCTCACAGAGCAGCATATGGGATCCGGGGTGAAGGGAAGGACTGAAAGGAGCTCAGCTCAGACAAATGATAAGCAAACTAAGACAGAGACACATTTGCAGACAATCCTCTAGCTGCCTATCTAGTGACTTTACCTAATAATTGGCCTCATTTCTCCCCAGTCCTTGGCAACACTCACCTTCGTCCCTCTCCTCTTTATAGGAAAGAAATGTTTACAACTGCTCTCTGGGCTGTAGGTCAGTGGACACCAGCCAGTAGACAGCTTCCCTCCACTCCCCCAACCCTCATCTTCCCACAAGCTTCATACACTGATCAAGCCATCTGCAAACCTGTCCTAGATACATAGGGCTCTTAATGTTACAGTGTCCTATAGCAGGTGCTGGGTTTTGCTTATTTGAATATTAATTCATTCCTAGGAGCCACTCAGTTATGGGAGAGAGGAAAAACCACAGGCTTTGGAATGAGAAGGATGTTTAATGAAGACTGGAGTGGAGTGTAGAATAAGGACGTTCTAACGATGTCTTGCAACCCCATCACATATGTCAGGGCAGAGGACTTTGCAGGTATAATTAAGCTAAATAATTAAAGATAAGAGTGCATCCTGTATGGTGTAATTATCACCTGGAACTCTTGAAGGTAGAATTGGGTGGGTGGGTAGTATGGCTCAGCTGTAGAGTTGCATACCAGGACCCTACATGATAGAAGGAGAGCAATTCTCACAAGACACACACACACACGTGTGTGTGTGTGTGTGTGTGTGTGTGTGTGTGTGTGTGTGACAAAAACAATGTAATAAAATTATTTTAAAAAGCAAGACAGACAGAGGAGGGTAGTCCAGAAGAGATGTAACAACATGAGCCAGCCAGAGGGGACCTGATGGTGCTAACTGCTGGCTTTGGCTCCGAGAAGGGCTAAAAGCCAAGGACACAAGCAGCCTGTGTAAGTTGCTAAGGGCAGTGACTGGCCCCTACCCTCTGAAGCATCTAAGGAATACAACCTTCAGACAGCCTGATTTTAACTCAGGAAAGCTCAGCTTGGACTTCTGAGTAACAGGAGCAGAGCGTGGCAGACCTGTGTCAGTTCAAAGTGGAGAGCTGCAGTAGCACAGGGCATTCGCATAAGGATAAATGGGCATCTCCGTGTCCCAGCACAGACACTCAGTAGCCCAGCTACAAAACGAAGAGAAAATTGGCATAGCAACACATCACGAAGAGCTCAGGGACGGTACGGCTGCAGTGAGCGTGGCTGAGGTCAAATGAAAGGTTCAGAGCCAGGTGTTTATGAGAGATAAAATAACTAGAATAAAAGAGTGGCCCTGGAGTCACCAGGTCACCCAGAAATTGCTAGTGTCCTCCAGTGCCAAGAAATTCCAGGAGAGCGGCATGCACTGTCTTATCTCCTAGTTGGGGTGAAAGAAGAACACACAGATTCACTGAGCTGAACACACACGGGAAGCTGGCACCACTCCGTTGGATGCAAATTGTCAATAGGTCTCAAAACTTGTAAGGTTTCTGCCCAGCCTGCACTGCACTGAATCAGAACCCAAGCAAAATGGTGTGGGCCACGCAAGGAGTCTGTGCCTGTCTTGTTCATCAGAGTAAATGTTTGGGAATTCTAGGGAACTTCTTGAACACCCAATGGTAAAGCTAGACACAGAGGGGCCAGCAGCTTTTTAAAGGACCAGGTAGGGGTATGATATCCTAATAAGGATTACTTTCTAGAGTTTATTGCCAGGATTTTTTTAAACAAAACAAAACACATGAGCATGGGGGCTGGAGAGATGGTTCTGTGGTGCTTACTGTCCAAGCATAAGGACATGAGTTCTAGTCTCCTGTAAAAAGCTGGGCATGGTGGTTCATGCTTATGATCTCAGCGCTAGGGATGGGGACAGGCAGATCCCTGGGGCTAACTGGCCAGCCAGCCTAGTCCAATTGTTGACTCCCTAGTTTCTCCTCTTCCTCTTTCTCCTTTTCTTTCTCCTCTTTCCCTTCCTCCTCTTCTCCCTCTCCCCTTCCTCCTCCTCTTCCTTAATGTCCTCCTTTAAAATATCACTTTATTTTAATTAACTCACAATAAAACATCTCTCTGCTAGTTTAATGAGAGCCCTCACACAGTTGCTCACTTCTAAACTCCCTCCATCCCTGCAGACTTCTCTGCAGTTGGAAGAGACATTCCAAAGCCATCAGCTTTGTTTACTGCTTTACACTTTCACTACCAGTTGTGTTTCTTTGCAATTAGATATCACAGAAAGGGAGTAAATATGAACTAGAGAAATGATAGCCTTGCGTGACTCATGAGTCCTTCTTAATCAACCATATTGATTACCCTCTCTTGGTCCTTTGTAACTGTGCAGTATCCTGACACTCATGCCTTTCTCTGTATGTGCATGAATACATTATATGCTAGGGTCCCAAGATGAAGGAAAACGTGCAAGTTTTTTGTTTTGTTTTCTGAGTTTGTGTTGTCTTGCTTAATGCTTTCCAAGTCCTTCTATTGTCATTCAGATTTCTGGTTCAATTTTTCTTTACAGCTGAATAATATTTCATTACATATGTAGCACATTTTCATTATTCAGTCATCTATTGATTCCATTCTTCCACTATCTTAAATAGAGCAGCAATCAACGTGGAGGTACAAATACCTATGTGGACATAGGGTTCTGTGGGTATGTACCCACGATAATATCTGTAGACCCTCCCTTATAAAGTGCTCAGATAGGATACAGCGCCATTAGGGATGAATAGGCCATGAGAGTGGATGTCGATATATTAGAGAGAGCTCCCATTCCTCTTCCAACAGCTGAGGACACAGGAGATGGCCACCAGTGAACCAGAAGCAGCCTCCAATAGATACCATGTCTAGTTGCTTACCTACCTCCACGGATGCATTGGAAGCTCCCTGACATACTCACTGTGTTTCTTGATGGTACCTGCCTGTGGTTTTCTTTGGTTTGAAACATGGTTTACTTATTGCAGGTGTCATCCAGGATCCAGGAAGTCTGCTGTCCCATCACAGACGTGTATATTCAGAACAACGATTATGCTCTAAGAGAGACCACTTCATTTACCTGAGTATTCATAAAAATCATTTATTTACATGCTGTTAATGCTAGTCATGGACATGCCTGGTGGTTAGGAACACCTGTGCCACTTGCAGAGGACTTGGGTTTGGTCCCCGGCACCCACACTGGGTGACTCACAGTTGGTTATCTCCAGTTTCAAGGGATCTAACACTGTTTCTGGCACCTCTGACACTGTACACATACAGGGCACATGCCTACTTTGAGCAGCACGGAGACTGACGTTTAAACAGAAGGTAACTCTGGCCTAGCAAAGCTGACACACAAACTGTCATGAAGTCTAAATGATGCAAATGACTACTGTTTTGCTCAAGCTCATCAAGTGGGCAGGCTGTTGTCTGATAAAATACAGTTGTAAGCCATAAAAACATAAATCCTACCCTATGGGGATTTGAACATGCTTGGCCTGTGGGAAGTACCACTTTTAGGAGGGGTGGCCTAGTTGGAGGAAGTGCTGGGGATGGGCTGTGATGTCCTATTCTCAAGCTCTGCCCAGTGTGGATGGAAATCCCCTCCTGGCTGTCTGCAGAAGACAGTCCCCTCCTGGCTGCCCTTGGATCAAGATGTAGAACTCTCAGCTCCTTCCCCAGCACCATGTCTGCCTGCATGCTGCTGTGTGCCTCCCACTGTGATGATAATAGACTGAACCTCTGATGGTGTACACCAGCACTTTATAAGAATTGCCTTGGTCATGGTGTTTCTACACAACAATGAAACCCTAAGAAACAGACCCTGAGCTCAAATATAAAAAATTATGCATATGGTGGCATGTCCTCATGATCCCAGTGCTAGGGAGGCAGACACAGGCAGATCCTTGGGACTCAATGGCAGGATGGCGCCTGCAGAACAGCTGATATTTATTGTCCTCTGACCCTCACATGCATGCATACACATGTGCATACAGCCAACGTGTGCACGCACGCATAGACACACACAGTATTGAACTTGGGAGACCTCCTTGTTCCTCAGTAAGCCAGGAAGAAGCAGGCAAGGTACAGTGGCCTCCCTTCTCAGATGCTTCAGCTCCTTAATAATTCACCCCATTTGGCCTATAAATATCTTCCAAAGAAGTGTCGTATTATTTATCTAACAGTTGTAGTCTCAGATTGTATTTCTCTACAACGTGTTAGCAAGCAGGCACCTTTTCCATGACAAACTGCCAGAGAGCTCATAAAGGGCTCCCTCCCACACTTGGTTCTTAGGGTGGCTTTAACAAGACTAAATTGGTCCAGGCTGCTAGGGTATCCTCCATCTTAGCAGATGAGACAGATGTTTCTCCAGGGCCACACCTCAGTCGGTGAAGCCCAAGCAAGAGGCTACTGAGTCACACATGGCCAACTCTGGAAGATGCTCTTTATCCCAACTTTCTACAAAGGCCTGCCTGCCTGCTGTGAAATGTCCTGCTGCAGATAGAACTGAGGGGTTGCAGAGGGGAAGAGGTGCCTTGGTAGTAGGCTTACTATCCCAGCTTCCCATAGCAGTGAATCTTTACTCAGTTTTTAAAAGATCCATGGTGACCAGCATCCAAAGAAACTGTGTTTATGGCTCTACCTGGGAGATGCTCCCATGCCTCTGAACTAAGATGGTTAGACTATGTGACATGGGGAATTGACTAACCATGGGCAGCTGAGAGCTCCTTCCCTTATTCTGATAGCCAGTGCGTGGGCCTAATTTACCTGCTTCATTCTGTTTTGTTTAAGTGGGAAGTGGCTCACTGGATAGCCTGGGCTGGCCTTGAACTTACAACCCTCCTGCTGTGGCTCCTATGAGTGTTGGGATAACAAACCTGCACTACACATGTCTAGCTATGTCTAAAAACCTTCCTTTGTATGCTCATCTCACTGTCAAGATCAAAGCCTTGGGTCCTGCTGCAAAGTAAGGGTTGTTCTTTTTGAGAGGAAAGACCAGGGTTCTCCTATGGGACACTGCAACCCTCCAGACTCAATGAATTTGGGCACTCTTTTGTCTCCATCGACAAAGTTAGCAATCCTGCTATATTTCGTGTAGGTGATATGCTTCAAAGCAGTAGCAGCAGCACTGTGACAGTCACCCCTAATAATCAAGGTATTTGGGGATCAAACTGTAATTGCAGAATTTTAAATATAGCATTTCTGCTCTCTGCTGTTTCAAAAGATGTTGCTGTGAGTCCGCTGCTGGAGTTTGCATTTAATGCACAGATCAGGAGGTCTATCAATGACTGGATCTTGTATTTGTTTCTTAACCTATTTTAATTGTTATGAAGACATTTTGAAGTAATCGATTTCCTTCTCAACCTTACTTCCCTCCTTTTCTGTGGGGAAGTAAATGGTGTTGAGGAATCCATGACTGAGAAGAGATTCTGAACCTCTGCACTAGATCAATGCTTTTCAAATTGCAGGAATGATCCAGGTGGCCACAGGGTCACAAAATCAATTGAACAGATTGTACGAGCTACTTTGCTTTAAGGAGAAATGAATAAATAGAAAACAGAAAAGCCTGTCTGCTGTGCTTTGTGTACATTAAACTTGTAGGACTGTGTGATCTGTGAACATCGGGGAGGGGATCCATTTCTCAGGGTGCTCTGTTTGAGATGTTTAGAGTCACAGTCCCGAGGATCCAAGTGTGTCAGAACAAAAACCAGGTCTGTATTTGGCTTTTATCTCTAGTATGTAAGCAATGTTTAAAGTTAATAAGTGACAACCAAATACACCTGTACATAAGAGGAAAAACAAGCAGAGGGCAAGAACTATCCAAGTGATACATACTGCCCTGAAAATGATTATAACAGCATACAGGAAACACAGCTGAGTGCTGGTTCAGGGCTGCAGAATGTGTCTGATGGAATTTCAAAAAAAATCAGTTGACCTTCCAGAAGTTCTCAGTCTAAAGAATGAATGACTTTTTGACATTTTGGCAAGAACACAGATTTTTTTCTGGGTACTTGATCTTTTCATAGACTCTGGGCAAAATTAGAAGACAAACTCCACATGATCTTTGCCACAGAGAGCCCAGTGGACTCTGAAGGAGAAGTGTCAAGCTGGTGCAGAGTAGAGTGTGCCACAAGCCACCAAGGTGTAGACACTGTTCACTGGTCACAGGGAAGCATTCCTGACCTTGGAAATCAGGATGAGTCTCTGCTGTGATAGAAACCCTGCCCACCTCACCTGCTCCTAGCATCTGGATGCATGATTCCATCTTTTTCTATATTGTAAACCTGCCTGACTCTCCAGACATCCAACGTATCTAGACTCACCTAGGAGTTTTCTATTTTGCTAATTCATTTTTTTTATCTTCTGCCTATTTTTCTGGAGCTATTTTGTTTCTTCTTAAGATCCATTCAGTATAAGTTGTCTATTGAGGATGGACCTGCCCTTGGCTAACAGAACAGTGAGCAGATGCATTGGAGTGAGATGAGGGTGGCCTTGGCAATAGAGCGAGGTAGCCTTCTCCACATGGATGTCCCTGAATCTCAGAGCCCTGTGCTCCAGTTCCTGGACTAAGTGTCTGCCTTCCTCATGGACTGTCACTCGGTATCATAATACAAAAGGCACCCCATCTTTAACAGCAGCATATACAACTGTGCCAGGCAGGTGCTCACATAAACCTTCATAAACAACAGGATACAATTATTACATACACAAATACTTGCTCACTTTCTCTTCCTCCTCTTCCAACCACAAGAAGAATCCTGCACCAAGAGTGCCTCCTGTCCCCAAGAGTCCACAGCCACAGCTGCTTCCTCGACCTCCGTGGCAGGTCTGGATCTTACACCTGACTCATTTGCAATTTGATGACTGAAAATGCTGTCTGCAGGTAGACTATCTCCAATTTTCTCAGGAACTGCCAGACTGGTTTCCAGAGTGGTTGTACCAGCTTACAACCTGAAGACCCAGTTATTCTACTTCTGGGCCTATACCCCAAAGATGCTCCAACATATAACAAGGACACATGCTCCACCATGTTCATAGCAGCCTTATTTATAATAGCCAGAAGCTGGAAAGAACCCAGATGTTCTTCAGTAGATGAATGAATACAAAAATTGTGGTATATTTACTCAGCTACTAGAAACAACGACTTTATGAAATTCCTAGGAAAATGGATGTATCTAGAGAATATCATGCTGAGTGAGGTAACCCAATCACAAAAGAACAGACATAATATGCAGTCACTGATAATTGGATACTAGCCCCAGAAAGCTCTGAATACCCAAGAAACAACTCACAGATTATATGAAACTCAAAAAAATAAATAAATAAATAAAAAGAAAGACCAAAAAGTGGAAGCCTTGGTTCTTCTTAGAAAAATCAAAAAAACAAACAAACAAAAAAACCCAGCAACAACAAGTGTATAGCACCCACTCAGAGTGGGGTACACCTAGACCTTAAATCATTAATAACTCAAGAGCTAAGAGATAGCCTTGTGGCAATTTTTGGTATTTCAAAATCATTACGTTTAACTTACACACACCAAGAAAATCTTGACTATTTACATGTTATGTTTTGTTTTACATGTACTTTATGCTCATTGTAACTAGTAAGATTTCAATGCATACTATCAAACCTTTAAAAAATCAAGTATTGACAAAAATATATTCATATAGTTTTGTGAATGCCAAAATGCCTTTTAAAATCT